>NW_026115085.1:3043790-3147304 GCF_025201925.1 Gopherus flavomarginatus
TATGCTTCTGCAGCCACTCATAACACTAATGATAGAAAGTCGCCCCTCCTACAGCTCTGCAGCCTTGCACCCCTGGATCATACCATCTTGCCTTAATCAGAAGCCTGATCAGTGTGAGTTTATTACACAGGGTCCACCCCTCCCTCACTGTGAATAGTACATGAACCAGCCTTGTAATGGAGCTGAGATTTCCCAAGAACTTCAAGCAAAATACACCAGTTTAAGTAGAGCATAAAACAGATTTATTAACTACAGAAAGATGGAGTTTTAAGGATTATAAGTGGTAGGAATAAAAGATCAAAGTAAATTACCATGGAAATTAAAGATAAATTCACAATCTAAACTTTACACCTTATTACACTAGGGCGTAGTTCAGTTGTGCACACAGGAAGGCTTAATGCTCGAGCTGCTGAACATGCTGGGCAGGCTTAAGGTCGGGCTCCCCATGGCAGGAGAGAAGAAGACTCGGCCCCTGGAGGGGCAGGCTGGGTCTTCCTGGGTCCCATTTGCTCACAGCCAGCGCCCTGCCCCCACTCCCAAGTCATCCATGCCGCCCCCAGGTCGGCCAGAATGGAGCAGCAGTTTTCACTGCACTACGTCCACTTATGGCTTACAGGCAACTCCCAGACTCACCACAGTCCACCATCTCGGCCAGAAAGGAGCCCACTCAGCCTCACCATTGCTGCTTTTCCTTCCCCCCAGAACCCCGCTTCTCCTGGGCTGCAAGTAGCCATCCCTGGGATGCCAACAGGCAGCCACAGGGGTCTGTCTCTCAGCAGCCAACCGCACCTCCATGGGTTCAGCCCTCAGAAGGGCAGGTGGGGGTTTCCTGGATCCCAGTTGCTCACAGCCAGCCCAGCCTCCACCTCTGAAACCATCAGTCATGCCCCCAGGTTGGCCACAAAGGAGCCGCCATTCTCCACTTGGACTCAGCTTTGCTTGTTTTCCTTTCACCCAGAACCTCCCTTCTTCTCCTGGGCTGCAAGTAGCCACTCCTGGGAAGCCAAGAGGCAGGCACAGGATTCTACCTCCCAGCAGCCAACCACACCTCCCCAGGCTTTGCAGAATGAAGGGTGGTGCTCTACTAACCCCACTTAACCGCACAGCTTCTTCCCTGCCTTCCTCAGCTCAACTTTCCTCTATTGCCCCATTCCTGCCTCACTTCCTCCTTTGGCCAGTCACGCAAAGGAGCCCAGCAGGAAGTGAGAGCCTCTATAGGCCAACCTCCAACAGCAGAGGTGGCCAAGCCACAAGCCTCCAAATGGTGACTGGCCTAACTACTCTAGGTTCTCCAGCCTGACACCAAGGTGCTTTCTCCACTGCTGTCAGCATCCTCTGTCATGCAGGGGTTGGAGTTATCCCAGGGACAGGCCAATAGGAGGAGTGCCCTTTCTGAATAACAAGGGGATCTGGGAAAAGGAAGCCAGCATGTTTCTGCCTGGTTTTGAATCAGGGACCTTTTGCGTGTTAGGCAAATGTGATAACCACTACACTACAGAAACTCCACCTACTGGGTTGTTGCTCACTCTGGCACAGACCGATGGACAAATCTAGAGAATGTGGTGGTAGCCCCTCGATAGGTCAGCTGGCAGGGCAGAGGACTGGAGCCAGCACTCAGGAAGTCGTCCTTACCTCGCCCGTGTGACTCCAGCTTGAGGGAGAGCTTCTTTTTCTTCTCCTTGCTGACAAAGAGCAAGAGAAGAATGAAAGGTCAGGTGGGCCAACTCGGTGCAGAAGCCCATGCTGTCTTTTCCTGCTGCATAGCCTGAAATGAGGGACTCGTGGCAGTTAAAGGAACTGCTGCACTCTCAGAAAACATCCCGCCCATGCATAAAGGAGGATAGAAGAGCCTGTTAGTCTAGCACGCTCCCAGCTGAACTGTTTCAGCAGCTGCTAGGTTTCTTTTTGGCCTGTTACTTTTCTGTCTGGGATGTTGTTGTCAGCTGTGGCACAGAAAAAGGACGTCATTGCGAGCTGGCCCATGAAGATAAGATTAACTTTTGCCTTCCTTGCTCGGCTTTACTTGCTTCCTCACCCTATTCCTGCCTTAGTTCCTGTGTTACCTGAAGGCAACGGGGGCCCAGCAGTACGAAGAGGAAGTTAGACAGCTAGACCCTGGTGGCAAAAGTTCTGCCACCGCTTGCCACCCCACTCTCTTCTCCCAGCTTCACATATTGACCGCCAGGGACTTGGTGCCCAGCAGCGCAACGGAAGGCAGTGGACAGAGCCACCCTCGCCTTGAAGCTCTGGCTCATTAAACCGTATCTTCAGTCGCTGATGGCCAATGAGAGACCAACAGCGCTTGCCATTTTAGCACTTGAAAATGCCATTGGTCAGTCACTGGATCTCTTTAATGCTGTTACATAACAAATGAAAATAGAATCTCAGTGTGACATTCTGTACCTTTGGGGGAGTGTGCTGTAACCCCCATATTCCTCATTTTCATATAATCGTGATCTTATATACAGAGCATGCCTTGTAAGGTATCAGGGGAAAGGATATGATCTGCTGAAAGTCATTTCTCTACCCATAGATGTTTACCATTCATGCATATGAAGTTATGAGAATTGTGCAGTGTGGTTATCACTATGCTGTAAGGTGGGGGAGTCAGCCAAATATTAGCTCCCCAGTGACAACAGCAAGGAAAGTAACCAACACCCGGACAGGGTGTCAAACAACCCATCAACAGCCATTGTTCAGCAAGGGAACTACAGTGCAATCACTTACCTGCAAGAGGACACCCCAGGGGAATTGCTCAGACTTGCTTGGAGAGACGCAGTGATGCTCACCTGACTCTGAAGGGGGAGCAAAGCCAAGAGGGAAGAAAGGACATGATAAAAGCAGAGACATTTGCCATGCTTTGTCTCTCTCGTCCACCTACATCTACAGACACCCCCACACCAAGCAACTGAAGCGCTGACGAAAGGGGAGAGCCTGGCTGAAAAGCCACCAGCCGGCCTGTGGTGAGAAGCATCTAAGTTTGTAAGGGCATTGAAAGGGTTAAGATCAGCTTAGAGTGCATTTTGCTTTTATTTCACAAAAACAACGAGGAGTCCGGTGACACCTTAAGAACTAACAGATTTATTTGGACACAAGCATTCGTGGGTAAAAAGCCCTCTTCTTCAGATGCATGGAGTGAAAATTGCAGATAGAGGCATAAATATATATTGGAACATGATGTAAAGGGAGTTACCATACAAGGGGAGAACCAGTGTTGAAGGCTAATTCAGTCAGGGTGGATGTGGCTCTCTCCAAGTAATTGACAGGGAGGTGTCAATACCAAGAGAGGTAAAATTGCTTTTGTAGTGAGCCAGTCACCCCCAGTCCCTCTTCAAGCTCAAATTAATGGTGTTAAGTTTGCAGATCAGTTGTAACTCTGCAATTTCTCTTTGAAGTCTGTTTTTGAAGTTTTTTGAATGGCTTCTTTTAAATGGCTACTTTGAATGGCTACGTTTAATTGTGTTATTGAATATGAACATGTAAACGTGTTATGGAAGTCCCATGTGGTCTAGTGGTTAGGATTCTTGGCTTTCACCCAGACAGCCTGGGTTCAATTCCCCACACAGGAACAATGCAGAGCTTCTCCTTGGAGGGGAGACAGGAAACAAAAAGAATGGGAAGGGATCCTGCCAGCAGCAGAGCTGGATAGAGTTGGGAGCAGTACTGGATTTGACATGGTGCCATAGTGCTAGGCCCAAGCTCTGAAGGGACCTGTAACAGTAACTTCCTCCCCTCTGCAGAAAGGGAGCCTCAGAGCAGCCTGGATTCAGTAGGGGAGCTGAGACCCCATAGGGCCCTGGGAGCTGTAGTTCCTTGACCAGCTCCCTGCCTTGGAGCAGAGAAGGAACATTTCCCAGCATTCCCTTGGCTGCTATCAACAGGAAAAGGAGGGGGGAAGCTGTGAGACTCCATGCGCTGCAGCTTGCTGTGGTTGGGGGGCGGGGTGCCAGCTGTGAATAGGGAAGAGGTGTGACCAAGGAGGAGAAGGCTTTGGCCCAGGTAGCACCCTCAGAAGACTTCCCCAGACAGGCTTAGGGAGGCTGGTGTGACCTCGCCTGGCAGCCCCCAAAGATGGAACTGGGTGGACTAACTGGACAGGGCCCCTCTCTATCTGAAGCTGGGCAAGGGAGGTATGTGGATCCCACCAGAAGGTAAAATGGTAAGTAAGGAAGGGGAGGCTCTACTGGACCTGGACAGCTTCAGATACAGGACAGGAGGATTTCCACTTCTGAGCCATGAAAATAGAAATTGACTTTTCCTTTCCAGATGTATCTAATATTCATAAACGGAATCTCGCCCCTGCCTTCCAGATCTGAACACCTCAAAATCAGGAGTGCTCAAGCTCAATTTGGGCAGCTGTTACTTCATTTCTCCCAAATCAAATATGCTGATCCACTGTCATTTACTGTAGAAAAAGTAGGAGAAAATTGAGCAACAAACGTTGGGGTCTTCACAGTGCTAACGAGGGCTGGAATTGCTATTTTCAACAGCCATTACACTTTTTTTTTTTAGTTTTGTTTGTTTAAAAGGAAGACAGTGATATTGCACTGGCAAATTCCCCATAGAAACAAAGAATGGAACAAAAGAATAACAAAGGCACCTCAACTTTCCTCATTTATGTAGGACGGTCTTATTAGATGGATCCAGACATCTTCCAATCACAGAAGCTGATAATTGTTCCACTTTACTGCAGTTCTGTAACCATGCAGGAACCTAGAGGAGGAAAGTGCCTAACTCCAGAGTCTGCAGCTGCCTAGGGCCAGTGCTGAGGATTTAGAGTCCCTAGTGCTGCCCTTGCAAGGTTCAAGCATGCTCAGCCTTGGCATTGCCTCCGCTCCTGCGGCTAGTAGCTGCAGCTGTCTAAGGCTGGCCTCTGGCAGTTGCCCCATGGCTGTAGCTAGAGAAACTACAAGTGGCTCTATGACTCCTGGGGCCATTAAGCTAGAGCACCTAAAGACACTGGAGTTAACCTCAAGGAACAGAGGTCACCAGTAGGAAAGGAATGTCGGGGGAGCAGGGAAGGCGGGAGCAGGTCAGGCTTGCAGAGGGAGCTTCCAGCTGGTTGGGAGCATGTCCAAAGTAGAAAGGAAACAAGTATGGGGAGAGGTGGTGGTGACCAGGTAGCAGACTAGCACGTAGATGGGAGCAGAGGGAGAGACGCTGGTGTCTTCAGATTCCCAAGGGCTAAGTCCTCACTTTGGGGAAATGGTGTTTGCAGGTGGCTTGCTCACATGGCAGGATGGGGGCTGAGGGAGGGATCTGTCAGAAATGATCAGGTGTCTGCTGGCTTTAGGACTTTGAGCTGAGACTAGGACCACATGCAGTGACTGGTGACATGGGGGGTACTGGAGACATGGCTAGAGAAGGTCTGAATGAGGAAAGAGATAAATCTGTGGGGAGTTTCCTTGATCACTATGAAAGTTCTGCTCACTGTGGACACTGGTAAACCCACATGGGTGTACAGCTCAATAAGAAAACCCGCAGGCTGAGGGAGCTGTGTATGGCAATGCATATAGTCATGGAGAGGTGTGTGATCAAAATGAAAAATGTCTCTGAGGTTCAGTACCGGGTATACGAAGGCACCAATGGCACTGCCCCACCAGGCCCACACTTGGAGCCCACAGTGACTATACTGGGGCCCACAAATATGTTTGGTGCCAGGGCCAACAAAAGGTTAATCCAGCCCTGACTGCCTGAGCACTATTTCAGCCTCACATTTTTGGGTGGAACTCCCACAGTGAGAGCTGCAGAGCACTCCCCCGCAACACACACGCACACACTCGTCCTGGTGTTGGGAGGGGAACAGGAGAAAGGACAAAAGAAGAGATGAAGAGAAAGGAGGGAGGGACAGGTGGATGGAGGAAAAGGTGAAACACAAAGGACAAACCCTAATGTCCCCATGATTCTAAGGGACAAAATCCCAGGTGCGGAATAAAATTCTGCCTCCTTAAGCTCATGTTTTCCATGCCTAGAATTCAACTCTCACCAGATGGATCAGACTGAACAGGTTTCACACCTCCAGGAGGCTCTTACCTTCTAAAGAGGGACGGCTGTTTTCTAGTAAAATCACTACAAGGGAAGGAGAAAACTGGAAAGGGGTTTCTCCTGGCGCTCACGTCCGTGAACCCGAATACTCTCTCAGTCCTCAGACAGAGACCTGGAGAAGGAGACTTGCTGAAGCAAAGCCACAGGGGTCTCTGAGGTTTCCCTAGCCCCTGGCCCCTGACTGATGTCAGGATCTCTCTGTGAGGTCACCCCCTCCCCACCACCTTTGACCAATAGTCTGAGGTCCTGCAAAAGGCCTTTGTGATGTCACTGCCACACCCCGCCCTTGCTGTGCCAATGTCCTGCCCCGGCCAGGCACTTTGGAGCTTTGAGCTACTCCCTGTGGATCACCCCACTCAAGGAGCTTTTCTATAGAGCATCCTCAGATGTCTAAGCACACGAGTGCCATGGCAATGAACTGACACACATGGCACCAAGATGAGATCATTAGTAGACTAACCTATAGGAGAAGGACACCCCAGCATTAGTAGGGGAGAAATCCCTACTGAACATGCATTACACCTAGCAGCCCCTGCGTGGGGTCGGGCAGGGGCTGCGGAGGGCGGAGACCTGGGAAAGGGATGGATGGAAAATGTCTGTGCAGCCGGGACATGGCCGGGGGGCGAGGGGAGAAGAGCAGGTGACCCCTGAGGAGCAGGGAGAAAAAGGGAGGGCTGAGATCCCCTCGGAATTACCACTGCCCCCTCCGTGGAGACCCCCCTCCTCTCCTGTCCTGCCCCCTTTCTCCCTAGAGAGCAACAAGCAACATCCAGGCTGACACCCCCTTCCCTCAAACCCCTGAGAAGTTCCCTGTTCCCCTCCCCCCATTGTGCCCCATTTTCTCTCCCCTTTGCCAATGGCCAGTTCAGATCTCAGGTTTGGGGTGTTTCCCCCCATTTTCACCTGCAGTGATTTGTCCTTGTGTAGGTGGGAAATGGTTCCCCCGAGTGCTTTCTGAACTGGGCAGAGGCTGGGGGGGGCCTGAGACAGGGTCACCTCTGGGCTGGGCTGGGGGGGGCCACTCTCTCCTGGCAACAGGGCGTGGGAAGGGCCAGGAAGGGGAGGGGGGAGCAAGTGTCCCCCATAGAGAGGGTCCAGCCCCAGGCTGCTACCAGTAGCACATTCCTATCCTGGCCGGGGGGGGGCTTTCTCCAGCTGGGACCTGCCCCCTAGGCAGCCCCAGGCTCTGACCGCACCAGCCCCGCCTGGAGCCCCCAGTGAGTGAGAGACCCCGGAGGGGGAGGGGGAGGGAGCACTGGGCCCTGACAGGAAAATGACTCTCTCCCCTCAGATCTTGGTGTTTTCCTCTCATGTTATCAAATATGCAGTTTGTGACACAATTTCTTTGCAAATCTCAAAGATTCAAATAAAATAACCTAAACATTTGCCCCACTTCTCTCTAGTTGTCTATTTCTAATTGAATATGCCCTGAGATTTTCCTGTCTCTAATTATAAAATAATAAGAAAATCTCAGATTTACACCTTTTCTCAGATTATTGAACACAAAATGTTTGCAAATGTTGCCCATTTCCTCTTTATTCATTTATCAAGTATTCATGTGAAACACTCAGATTTTACCTCCTATCAACACTGATATAAAATCCCTCTGATTTTCCACTTTCCTCTCTATAATTTGCAAAATGGATCCAAAATCTCTGATTTCCACCCTTTGTCTTTCATTTCTGAACACTGATCTGAAAGCTCAGGTTTTCCCTCTGTGTCATTATCAAATGTCAATTAACAATCCTCTCAAGTTTTGTGCTGTTCCTTATGTTTCTAAATCCCAAAAACTTCTTCCTTCGGGGGAACCTGTTGCCCTGAGTCGCTCTCCATTCTGGATGTTGCAGGGGATTACATTTCCCAGTGATTGTCTTTCCCCTCTCCTTTGAGGATCATTTGTTCCCTTTTTTAGCTCTGTTAGATATTTGCCAAAGAAAGAGACCAGCCTGATATTTAATACACATGAAAGCCAGAGGCCTCCCCCTGTTTGGGGATCAGTGGTTCGCAGCTGGTAGTGGGAGAGTTGGCTGGCCCCTTTTCTTTTCTCCAGCTGGCACAGGATGAGGGGGTCACTCTGAGTGCAGCATGTCTTGAGAAGTATCCCAAACCACAAGACAAATGGTCTCTGTGAAGGGTTGCTTCCCACAGTGCTAAGATGTAGCCACCTCTGGCAGGATCCATGGTGGCTACTATTTGCTAGTGACAGGCCACGGAAATTTCTTACCTATTTTGCCCCTCCATGCCAGGCCTGCACAACATACGGCCCACGGGCAAAGTGCGGCCCGTGAAGTCTCACTGTGCATCCCGCAGCCAGGAATCAAAGGGCTCTGGGCTGCCCGTAGCCGCGTGGAATCCAAACCCCTTTAAAGTTCAGCCGTGGCCGGGATTCAAAAGGTTCTGAGCTGCCCGCAGCCGCAGGGAGCCCGGAGCTCTTTAAATCTCAGCCGCGGCCAGGATTTATAGGGCTCTGGGCAGGCGGGCGGGGAGCTCAGAGCTCTTTAAATCCCAGCCACCAGGGCCGGCTTTAGGCCAATTTAACCAATTCCCTTGAATCGGCCTCGCTCCTAAGAGGACCCCGCACCCAAGCCCCAGTACCAGCAAAAGCCAGTGCGCTGTACCAGGGTGGCCCAGTTTCCCCAGGGGGCAATTTAAAAGGCCTGGGGCTCGCAGCAGGGGCTGGAAGCCCAGGCCCTTTAAATTGCCATTAGAGCCCTGCTGCTGGAGCCCTGGGGTATGGCTGCGGGGCTCTGGGGGCTATTTAAAAAGTCCAGGACTCCCATTGCTTCTACCTCAATGGCCCTTTAAATAGCCACTGGAGCCCCGCCGCTTCCCCAGGGTTCCCGCGGCTATTTACAGAGCTGGGGCAGTGGAAGCAGGGGCGCCTCGGGCCCTTGAAATAGCCCCCAAGCCCCAGGCTGCTGCTGCTACCCTAGTGGGAGAGGGGGGAGGAGGAGGAGGAGAAGGAGGCACTCACCATAGAGGATGGGCTGTACCCCCTGTACCTGCACCCCCTGCCCTGCCTGCAGGAAGCCCATCCCCAGCCAGCCCCTGCTGCACCCTCTGCACGCACCAGCCCCGCACCTCCTGCCCTGCTTGCATCAGTTCCTGCCTGCAGCCTGCCCATCTCCAGCCAGCCCCACACCCCCTGCCTTGCCTTCAGCCCTGCACCAACCCCTGTCTCCAGCCAGCCCTGCACCCCCTTCCCTGTCTCCAGCCAGCCCCTGCCACACTGCCTGCCCTGCCCGCACCAGCCCTGCACCCCCTGCCCTGTCTCCAGCCAACCCCGTACCCCCTGCCTTGCCTTCAGCCCTGCACCAACCCGTCTCCAGCCAACCCCTGCAGCACCCCGCTGCCTGAAGCCAGCCAGTCCCACACTCCTTTGTCTCCAGCCCTGCCAACCCATGCAGCACCCTCCCTGTGGCCCTGCCTGAAGCCAGCCAGCCCACCCCACACCTCTTGTCTCCAGCCTGCCCCACACCCCTTGCCCAGCCTGCAGCCAGACCCTACCTCTCGCATCCTCCCCCTCCCCCACCTCCAGCCAGCCCCATGTTCACTGGTGCCCTGCAGTTCCGAGGGAAGTAACCCTGCACACCTGCTTCAATGAGATGGGCAGGGAGCAGCTGGGACCCACACATTTGCACCCTAGCACACCCTAAGGGAGTGGCAGAGCTCATTTCTAGTTCAGACCCATCTTTTTAAAAAAGACCTTTTAGGTAGGGTTAACATACATCTGTACTTTCCCGGACATGTCAGGCTTTTTGGTTCTTAAATCGCCATCTGGGAGGAAAATACGGACGTATGGTAACCCTACTGGTACAAAAAATACATACTGTGGCAGAACTTTTTATAGGGAACCAGTTGTTAAGAACTGAAAGGCTTTTTTTTCCCCAGTCATCCCTGCGGGGCCCCGCACTTCCTAAAGCCGGCCTGCCAGCCACGGCCGGGATTCAAAGGGCTCTGGGCTGCTCGCAGAGATTCCCGGCCGCAGCTGAGGTTTAAAGGTCTCAGGTCTCCCCACCGCCACGGGCAGCCCAGAGCCCTTTGAATCCCGGCAGCAGCTGAGATTTAAAGGGCTCAGGGATCCCTGTGGCTGCAGGCAGCACAGAGCCCTTTGAATCCTGGCGGCAGCTCCAGGGGATGGAGAGAGGCTGGGATTTCAAGGGCTCAGGCTCCCCTCAGCAGCAGGAGCTCTGGGACCTTTAAATCCCTGCCCCAGCCCTGAAAAGCTCCGGGTTCCCCCAGTCGTCAGAGCCCCAGGCCCTTTAATTTGACCCTGAGGGCTCCCAGCCACCTCTTTGGCTGGGAGTCCCTGGTTGATTTAACATCAAGTAACACCTCCCCACCACCAACCTTCCTTTTTGACCCACAGCTGTTTTGGTGGGGCGGCGCTGGGGAAGGAGGGTTTGTTTCTGCAGGGCTGGGCGGGGTGTTTCCGCCAGGCTGGGAGGTCCTGAGTGGGGGGTGTTTCCGCAGGGCCGGGGGGTTTCGGTCCTCAGCTGTTTTCTTTGGAGTATTGTGGCCCTCGCTGTTTTACTCAAAGTACTGTACAGGAACTTTTCAGGGGGATTAAGGCAAAATGCCACATTTATTAGTAATACAGGTATCAATTAATACTCTATGATATGCACATGAGATATATATCACAGTCATGCATTCACGCACACACACAGACATAAACACACTCCGTCTTGCTGTTGTTACCAACTAGTTGCTCCCCTTAACTGCACTGGCCAGGTGAGTTAGATGGGGGAGGGGTGGAGCCGGACTTCTACCGATCCAAATCGATGGTCTGATGGTGACAAGACGAGATCCGGGGTCCTTCTGCAAGACACCTCGCATTTATAGCAGCTTCCCTCTTATGCAAATCTAGACCAGATTCAAAATCTGGGTCTGGGTCCGTTGGTCTTTGTGCTGCTTTTCTCTGGGTGTTGTCCCAATGCTGCTCAAAGAGGGTGTTTTCTAAAGAAGGTGCTTGCTTCTAATCCCTGAGGCCATCAATATGTCTGCTCTTCTTTATTGGGCCCACTTGACAAGTTGTATTGTCCTTTGCTCTGGCTCCCATTCCCTCTTCAACTGTTGTAGCTGTCTGGAGGTGGGTGTCTTCCAAGCCTCACTCATTCACACCTCATTCAGTCAATAGAGCAATTGATTACAGAGTGCGGGGGAAGATCTTATTCTACTTCTAGCAAAAAGGCACATGTTTTCTTTTACTTTAACTATACTATCCTTAGGGGCTATAACATTTGATACAAAGTTTTCTACCAATTCTCTATATAGGGATCTAATACAAAGTTGTATGAAAATAGAGAGGCACAATGCCAAGTCATATGAATTACAAAATAACATCATGCCGGATGCAATGTCATAAAGATAAAGATACTTAATACAAAATAACACAATGCAAGGTTATAAAGATTTATAGAGATAGTTAATACAGAGATTTCTCTACATCACCACTTTACGAGTTGTGCAGGCCTGCTGACGGCATTCGCGGGGCTTCTTGCTCGTGTGGATTCTCTGATGCTGAATAAGGTGAGAGCTGCGATTGAAGGTTTTCCCGCACTCACTGCATTCATAGGACCCCTCCTGTGTGTGGATTCTCTGATGCCGAATAAGGTGTGAGCTGCGACTGAAATTTTTCCGCACTCACTGCATTCAGGAGGGAGAGGATAGCTCAGTGGCTTGAGCATTGGCCTACTAAACCCAGGGTTGTAAGTTCAATCCTTGAGGGAACCGTTTGGGAATTGGTCCTGCTTTGAGCAGGGGGTTGGACTAGATGATCTCTTGAGGTCCTTTCCAACCCTTATAAGCTAGGATTCTATGATAGGATTTCTTCCCTGTGTGGATTCTCTGATGCCCAATAAGGTGCGAGCTGCGACTGAAAGCTTTCCCGCACTCATTGCATTCACAGGGCCTCTCCCCTGTGTGGATTCTCTGATGTTGAGAAAGGCCTGATCTGTAAGTGAAGTTTTTCCCACACTCAGCACATGTATTTTTTTTGCTTTTCCCTGCAGATTTCCTGCTGTATTCTGGTTTCCTTAAGGCCCTTCTGAGTTCCCTGACAGGAAATAAATTTATCCATTTTCTCCCCTGGCTGGTTTCCCTGCTCTTTTTCTGGTCTGTGCTGAACCTCACACGTCATTGCATCACCTGCTGTGATAGAGACAGAAACCTCAAACAGGGATGGAAAGGGGAAGGCCAAACCAAAACAAGTGCTGGAGAGAGGACAAATAAAAATCAGGAACTCAGCTCCCCCCAACAGGAGAGAGGAGGGGATCAATTCAGCCTTCACATCCCATCCAACTTCACAGGGGGAAGGGAGAAAGCTACTGCCCGGTGTCTGCTAGCATCTATAGGAAGCCTTGAGCTATATTTACCCTGCGGATACGACCCCTGCTATGGACAATAATGAACTGAGAGACTTTCCAAGAGCTTTGTAGGGCATCCTAGATGTTTCCTTCAGGCACTTACAGATTCTGAGTTGGTTTAATGTTTCCTCATCTGTGCGGGGAGATCTCAGGATCTCTCTTTCCTCTGAACCCTGGAGCTCTGGGACCCATGGCTCTTCCCCTTGTTCCAGCTGGGAGATCATATCACGTTGGAAAACCAGAAACTCCACTCAGATGAAAGAAAACAAAGGAGTTCAGTTGATTTCATACAACATGATCATCAAAAACATTCTGTTAATTTATCTTCAGTGCTTAGTGTGACCTAGTGTGCCTGGGGCAGTCCTCACTGAAAATGCCAAGGTCAGAGCAGGCTGAAAAAGGGAGAGCAGATGCTCCCCATACTGGTGGTTAACACTGAAGTTAAACTCACTGACCAGTCACAAACTGTGTTTCTGATCCCACACACTGGTTAACGAGACTCTGAAAAAAGAAATCACACGGCCCCCTTTATTACATGACAGTTCTCTGACTCCTAATCAGCAACTAGGTCCCGTACAGTGAGAGGTTATTTAAAAACTCTTCTCACTGTGATACAGCATGGCCAGAGGGCAGCAGGAGAGTGATCCTAATTGGATCCAGGAAGTGGGTGGGTAGAAGGTTAGCCACATTACCCAGGTTTGGATCTCATCCAAAATACCATGCTGCCAGCCAATCCTTTAGCAATTAAACTAAATGTTTAGAAGAAAGAACAAATGAAAGAATGAAGTTAAATTCCATCCTTCCAGACAATTCTTTAGCATCTAAACTAAAGGTTTAAAAGAAAGAAAGACAGAAAGAATTTAAATGGAAAAGCAGTCAGATACATTCCAAAATGGATATATCAGGTTCTTAGCAGTATTGGTGAGTTGCTGGCTTGAAAGTCTGTCTGGAACGCATCCACACCTTGGATGGGTCATTCAGTCCTTTGTTCCAGGGTTCAGTTTGTAGAGAAGTTGCTCCAGAGGTAGGAAGGGGGATTGAAGACAAGATGGAGATGATGCAGCTGCGCTTTATATTCCTTTTGTCATGTGGCTTGTACTTCCTGTGTCCCAAACACAAGCTTCACAGCACATGGCATGGAAAAGCTTTGGAGGTTTCATTACACAGGCAAACCCCGGCATGTCTTGCTGACTCAATAGGTGTGTCCCCTTGGTCCATAGGTTCATTGTACAGCTGATGACCCTCAATGGGCCATCAAACATGCTAGGCAATGTTGATGCCAATATGTCTGGGGGTGTCACCCAGAAAAACTGCACAAGTCTGGAAATACAGATATACCTTACATATCTGTAACTCACAATACAAAGGTGATAGAAACATAGAAACAAAATTATCATACTTGGCAAATCATAACATTTTCACTGACACTTTACATGGCATACCTAGCATGATTCATTGCAATTTTATCAGATTATATTATTTTATTATTAATACCAAAGTGTCTCACAATTTCATGCAGTCTCACACTTGCTAAACTAGTGAATTCCCAGGACCAGTTCCCCAGGTCCTTGAAGATGCCAAACATTGTGCTTATGAGGGATTGAAATACCCACATATCTGCTGGGAACACACACACAGACACTGTGTCAATCTGTACCCCTGTGTTCACTCTTCTAGAAAATTATGATCAATTTTGTACCCAGTATGGCTTGTGAGGTATCATTAGAAAACGCATAACCTACTGAATATTATCCTCCTGTTAAAATGTGTAGTAACACTGTATGTAAAATTGTGAGATTTTACAGTATGATATTACTGAAAAAGTTATAGCTCTGGGGAACACCCACAGACCAGTTCCTCAGAGACAGCAAGGCTAACAGCTGGTCAAACAGCCATTCTCCTGCAGGGGGAAGGTGTGAAGACATTAAGGGCTGGTCTACACTACGGGGGGAAATCGATCTTAGATACACAAATTCAGCTACGTGAATAACGAAACTGAAATCGAATATCTAAGATCGGATTACTCACCCATCCTCACCGTGTGGGATCGATGTCCGCGGCTCCCCCTGTCAAATCAGCAAATCCGTTGGGGTTGGTGTTGTTCCGGAATCAATATAAGCGCGCTCGGGGATCGATATATGGCGTCTAGATGAGACGCCATATATTGATCCCCGAGCAATCGATTTTAACCCGCCGATACGGTGGGTAGTCTAGATGTAGCCTTACATTCCATCACAGGGACCTATTGAGGCTGTTGTGGAAAACGACCACAGGATTAATATTTGAATCAGCTCAGCCTGAGGCTCTTTTCTTGGTTACAAGCGCGCAGGGGGCGACAGCTATTGGAATACTGTTCCTGAGCTAAAAATCACACAAGCCTTTTACAGCTTAAAACCACAAACAATGACACATACGTTGCACGTTAATTTCCTTATTTGGAATATACTGCAAAATATGATGCAGGTCAAAAGCAAGCTGAACAATCAGTTTTCCATATTTGGCCTTTCCTGTTATTTTTATTACACCTGGTGATATGGGAGCAAGACTCTCCATGTCTCAAGAAATGTCACTACCAACCTAGGCCATTTTCACATGCTGGGGTGCAATCCAGATCGGCGAGGAGTTGTGTCATCTGTAATCCTGGGTGAGATTCAGTGTTCTGCTGCTGGAGCTCCCCTGTCTGGATACTCCCAGCCAGCGTTCAAGGACGCACTGAGTGTCTGTATGATAAGTAACCCTGGACTGGCAGCTCTGACTCCAGCCGCCTGCTTGTTACACCCCAAGCACATTCTGGTTTGGGTAGAGAAGGCTCAGGGTTTGAGAGAAGGCTGGGGGTAGGAAGCTTCTGTTCATTATGCTGGACCTAACCCCAGTTTTACTTGAGTAAAGAGGAGATATTTGACATTGTGTGATGCTGCTCCTGTGCTCTGTTCCCAAAGTGTTCTGCAGCAGAGGAGGGTCTCTGGTAGTATGTATGTTACTGGCCTATTGGGGTGATGCTGAAACAGGACAGGGTACAGATGGCATTGTGGGGGTGGCATGAACCTTCACTCTTCATTTCCCCTTCCAAGAACAGAAGGGACAGGAATCCTTACCCAGCAAGACCATCGTCTCATAGTTCCCCTGCATGACATCTCTGTAGAGGGCTCTCTGAGTGGGGTCCAGCAGAGTCCCCTCTTCCCTGGAGAAATACACAGCCACCTCCTCCAAGGTCACCGGCCCCTGAAAGAGCAGGAGTCCAATACTCAGTACCTGCTGACCCACTCACAACCCCACTATTCACGGAACAGCAGCACCAGGGAAATGGAAGCTCCGGGAGGCACATGTTAACAGAGTCCCACCCCACCTTGCTTACAGCAGCCAGGAGGCATCAGAGGGTAGAAAGAGAGAACCTTTGTGTCTCCCATCTGGCAGACAGAAGCAGGGTCTTCACATTTATCACATAGCTACTAGCCAGAGCTTAATATAGGAGATGGGGCTGTCTCTGGACCCTGATAGTGGCTCCCTGGTAGGAATCCAAGCACTCTCCAAATAAAATATATGGAAGAAAGGGGAAGTCAATCATAAAGAATAGAAGTTAGAAGGTCAGAATTGTAGTGCCCATTAACAAAGGTTTAGAGAAAATAGAGCCTATCAAACTAACGGGATATCCTTATTGGATGAGATCAAAAGTTTGGTTGCAGCTAATAGTATTGATGTAATATACCTAAACTTCCGTAAGGGACATGACTTGATTAGCACAATATTTTTACTAAAAAAAACTAGAATGATACAAAATAAACACGGCATACATTAAATAGATTAAAAACTCTGATAGTAAATGGGGAACCATGATCGAGTGGATTTCTTTCTAGCAGGTTCCTGCAGGGATTGGTTCTTGGCCCTGTGCTATTTAACATTCTTATCCATGACTTAGAAGAGAGTACAAAATCATCACAGATAAAGTTTACAGTTGCCACAAAGATTGGGGTTGGTGGTAATTAATGAAATGTCAGTAGATTCAGGCTCCATCGCTGAGAGTCTGGGAAGTTGTCCCAGCCCTGGCTGGAGGGTTATTTCCTGTTCCACAAAGAGGGGAAGTTCCATTCCCAACTCCTGTGCCTTGAAATTAGGACCTATCTGACACTACACCCCCATATTCATCATAGTGGTATGATTATAATATGGTTAGGACATAATTATGATCTATTTTGTAGAAGATGCATCATGTGTGGTGTCACTGGAAAAGTTCTGATTTGCTGAATATGATTATCCTATTTGTGTGCACATATCATGTTCGTATCTGAAGTTATGGATATTGACTCTGTATCTGTATTTCAAATGTGCTTACTCTGGGTAACACCCACAATGAGCCTTTCAGGTACAACAATGAAGAAGCCAGACAGTGCTGATGGCTCAACAAAGACAATGGACTGTGGAAGAGCTTAGCCTTCCTGTGAATGTTTCAGCCAGCCTATGAGTCATGGCTACTATGACTCAGCAGGGCCTGTGACCAGACCACATGACACTAAACTCCATTTTAGTACCTGTATTTTTCCACAAACTGGACTAGGAACTGAGTTTGGAACAAAAGGTTCCCACCATATGGAAAAGCTACATAAGGTGGGGTGTGACATCATCTCTTGGCCTCATTCTCCACACAA
This sequence comes from Gopherus flavomarginatus, assembly GCF_025201925.1. NCBI lineage: Eukaryota > Metazoa > Chordata > Testudines > Testudinidae > Gopherus > Gopherus flavomarginatus. Next base: position 3,060,847 of record NW_026115085.1, read on the forward strand.
GAGAACTTCTGGAAACACCTGAGAAACAAAAACGGATGTGGGGGAAGTGCTGCTCACAGGATCAAGAGATTTCTAGCTTGTGTATGGAAACTTGGGGGACTGCTTGTACCATCAGTCAGGGTGAGAAATTGCTAATTCAAATTCTATCCATCTAGTATGTTAGGCTTAGTCTGAGATTTGGTTATTTGCTAAATAATCTGCTTTGATCTGTTTGTTATCACTTATAATCACTTAATCTATCTTTCTGCAGTTAATAAACTTGTTTGATGCTTTATCTTAACCAGCGTATTTTGAGTGAAGTGTCTGGGGAAAATCTCAGCTTGTTGTGCACATCTGTCCCATATCGAGGGGAAGGGGAACTACATTAATGAGCTTGTATTATAGAGATCTCTGTGCACTATAAGATGGTATCATTCTGGATTTATACTACAGCAAGTGTGCAAGGTTGGGGAGTGGGAAATTGGCTCTTGTCTTCTATCTGTCCTTGAGTGGCTTAGGTAACGCACTCAGGTAGCTTAGTTGGCTGCATGGCGCCACCTGCTGTTGTGTTGGGTGATAACAGGCCCTGGAGAGGCTGGCGAAATCTCCAGCAAAGCAGTGTGAGAAGGGCCAGCCCAGCGTGAGGGTTAGAGGACACAGCAGTTCCCAGAAGCTCCACAAACTGCCTCCTGGCGGTGACAACCCATCACGCCCTACACTACACAAGTCTCAGCAGGTTTGTCACATGCTGTCCCCTCCCTTTCTCCACCCGAGATATTTCCTGCTTCCCACCACCTCTAGCAATTCCCACCCTCTTATGCATTTACTGCTCCTCAACCTCCAAGCAGAGCCCGCCACCCTGATAATCTCTTACCTGAGACAGCTCCATTGCAGCCATTTCCTTGCCCCTGGGAGGACGAGATGATCTGCAGCGAAACATGGATGTTATTCTCTGGCCTGCCGGGGTGAAAAGGGCAAGGTGTGAGAATTCAGACTAGGCTTTTGTCCATTCCACAAGCCGATTCCTCCCAGCTTTTCCCCTGCTAATGCACATTCTAGGTTCTAGCACACTGTGAAGCACAGAGTGACCTTATTCCAGTACAGGCCTAGCCCCCTCCCACCAGGGTGTAACCCTCTGACACATGGGGAAACCCTCCCAGTAACAGTCTCTCTCTTACACGTATCAAGTTTGCGGACAACACCAAGCTGGGAGGGGTTGTAAGTGCTTTGGAGGATTGGATTAAAATTCAAAATGATCTGGACAAACGGGAGAAATGATCTGAAGTAAATAGGATCAAATTCAGTAGAGACAAGTGCAAAGTACTCCACGTTGGAAGGAACAATCAGAGGCCAGAGAAGAGCAGAAACAAAGGAGTCACTTTGGGGGATTCTCCCTGTCATTGTCCCCAAGGCAGCTGTCTCAGGTTTACAAAGGTGTTTCATGTTCCAGCCTTTGTACAGTCTCTCCTGGGAGTGCCCCTTTCATGGACTGGGCCTAGTTTTAGTTGTTGGTAGTTAACAAGCTTGGTTTATTGTTCATCTAACCAGTATGTGTGGATTGAAGTGTGTTGGAAACTCTGTTTGGGATAACAAGCTGGTGCATGTCATTTTCCGCTGATGAAATGACAGACTTCATATGAGCTTGGGTCGTTCAGTAGCGTGCTGGACAGTGCAAGATGCACATTTCTGGGGGAAAGTTGGGCACTTGAGAATTTGCTGGTTTTCTCCTGAGGTGTAATTCATGAGTGGCTGTCTAGCAGCACTCAATACTGTGTAGCTGGGAGTGAGTTACATGCTGGAGACTGTGTGTTAATTGGCCAAGAGGGGCTGTTCTCGCGGGAAAACAGTGGAAAAGGCACCCCATGCTGGAGGACTGAGGTACAGCTATTTAACAGTCCAGATTGTACTCTGGGTAACATCACAGACACTCATTATGACAGAGCCTCTTACAACACAGAGAAAGTAAATCCATGTCCCAGAAATCGAAGACTCCAGACAGAGGGCAAGTGTCCCTGGCACTGCTTCTTGCTGACAGAGAGGTTCAGAGACAGTGCGAGAATCCTGGGGAAGCTGGGAACAGGAAGCATGGGCTGGCGGGGTTCGGTGGAGAAAGGGAACAGGAAGGGCAGGGATATTACTGAATCCAGGATCTTAGCAGTACTAGATGACAGGATAGCACATAGTGCAGCCGATTGGAAAACACAATCCCAACTATACATACAAAATGATGGGGTCTAAATTAGTTGTTTCCACTCAAGAGAGTGATCTTGGAGTCACTGTGGATAGTTCTCTGAAAACATCCACTCAATGTGCAGCAGCAGTGAAAAAAAGTGAACAATGTAGGAAATAATTAAGAAAGTGATAGATATGACAGAATATCTCATAGATCATATTTGTAAAAACAGCAAATAAATCCATGATACACCCACATCTTGAATACTGCATGCACATGTCACCCCATCTCAAAAATAGAAATATTGGAATTGGAAAAGGTTCAGAAAAGGGCAAGAAAAATGATTAGGGGTATGGGACAGTTATGCCAGACCTAACCCCCAGTTTCACTTGAGCAAACAGGAGATATTTGACACTGTGCAATACGGCTCCTGTGCTCTGTTCCCAAAGTGTTCTGCAGCAGAGGAGGGTCTCTGGTATTATGTGTGTCACTGGCCTATTGGGGTGATGCTGAAACAGGACAGGGTACAGATGGCATTGTGGGGGTGGCGTGAACCTTCACTCTTCATTTCCCCTTCCAAGAACAGAAGGGACAGGAACCCTTACCCAGCGAGGTCACAGTCTCATAGTTCTCCTGCATGACATCCCAGTAGAGGGCTCTCTGAGTGGGGTCCAGCAGAGCCCACTCTTCCCTGGTGAAATACATAGCCATCTCCTTGAAGGTCACCAGCCCCTGAAAGAGTAAGAGTCCAACACTAAGGACTTGCTGCCCCACTCACAGCCCCACTATTTGTGGCAGAGAAGAGTGAATCAAATGGAAGCTCTGGGTGGATCATAGTCAGGAGAGTCCCACCTCGACCTGGCTCAGAGTATCCAGCAAATGCCAGGGTGAGGCGATGAAGAGAGAGCCCCTTATCACTCCCAGCATATCCATCACCCCCCTACCAGCCACTGACTGATACAGGAGATGGAGCCCCTAGCAGGGTCCAGGGAGAGCTCGCTGGTAGGATGCCCAACACCCTCCTCATTGTGAGGAGTGGGATATGAAGGGAGAGGCAGCTCCAATTAGCCTGACTCATGGGTGTCCCCTTTATATCTCACAGCAGCTGATGGTTAATGAGGTCAGGCTCCAGCACTAGGAGTCTGGTCAGTTTGACTAGCTCCATGTAGGTGGGTTATTTTCTCTCTTCACAAATTAGGGCATTTCCACCTCCAAACCTCCTGGGTCTGTTCCTAGAATCTAGGCCACTTAGTAAATAACTCCCAGCAGGTCTGCCACACCCTGGCCTCCTCCTTTCCCCACGCTGTGAATTTCCTGCCCCGCTCCAACCTCCAAACCAGACTCTGCAAACCTTCCCACCTCTGGTGTATTTGCTCTCCCTTTCCTCCAGCAGGAACCCACCAGCAACCCCCCGATAATCTCTACCTGGACTGACTCCACTGCAGCCATTTCTCTTCCCTGTCCCACGCCAGGCTGGGATGAGCTGGAGCAAAACATTCTGCAGCCTGTCTGGGGGAGAAGGGCAGTTGTGGGCGTTTCAGAACCGGTTTTAGTTAATTTCACATCACAATTCCCCCAGGCCCTTTCCCTGCAGACGGACACCCTAGATTCTCTCATGCTGGGAAATGCTCAATCTGTTTATTACAATTTAGACTTGGCCCCTCCTGCCAGGCTAAGTCCACAGACACATTTTTAACCTCCCTTCTCTCTCCCCTCACCCCTTCTCTGAACACAAGGCTAGAAAAGAGCAGAACCAAAGGAGTCACTGTGGGGGATTCCCTCAGACACTGACCCCACGGCAGCCACACCCGAGCAGGGGGAATATGGAGTCAGGAACTGGCTTTTGCTCGGTCTGATCCTTGTTTTGTTCACTGGAAAGTGGTTCTGCCCCAGGATGCAGCAATACATGTGTCTGGGTGGACTAGAGAGCTGGAAATCTCTCCCCCACATTCATTTCTCCCACTGCCCCTTTCAGTCTCTCCTTCCCCTGTCCTCTCTCCCTGCCCCTCTGGCTGGGACAGTCCCATTCCTGGGGGCTTTGCTCTCCCATGGCTGGATTTCCTCCTGGCAACCGCTAATGGGAGGAGAAATGAGGTGGTGGTGTTTGTGCAGAGTCACTTTCTTGCCAGACCCTAGGACATTCCCTGAGGTCTTTCAGTTACCTGGAGACTCTGGCTCAGAATTTAGTAGTAACAGGGCCCAGGACTGCCCTAGGGGGCTAGGACCAGCTGCAGAAAGTCATCCCCTGGGCCGGGCAGAGAAGAAGCTTTAATTAAGGTCACTTCCCAGCACAGAGCCCCACTGGGGGAGCAGCAGCTGCCAAGCCTGGTCTCCCAGATCACAATGGAGGCTGCAGCATCTGACCCAGGAAGCTGAACCCCAATATCCTGAGCAGAGAGGGACGGAGTGTATGAGCAGCTTCCCTCCTTTAGCTCTCTGGGGAGAGCAGCTAATGGGAGCCCCTCCTCACAGGGCGAATGGCTGATCTCATTTGACCCACTGTCCATCTGGAATCACTCCTTGTCTTTCCATACAGTGACTCTGGATTAACAACGGTCTCAATGACACCGGATTTCAGAAAGAATGAGTTCAGAACGCTGTGGAAAAGACCATCGTGTGGCAGTGCTGACTCCCTTCCCACCTCCCTCACCCCCGCAGATCTAGGACAAGGACTGGGGGCAAAAATTTTCCAAACGGAACCGAAAGTTCCTGCAGTTTTCAAAAGAGGAGAAAAGTAAATTCTGTGAATTCACACTAACAGTGTTTGCTAAGTGGAGAGAAAGTTATCACAGTGACAGGGCACATGACTGGGGAATGGACTTGGTGACCTGGTGACCAGGAGCCAGGACTCTGGTACAAGTTGACCAGAGAGAAGGATTATGGTTAGCAGCAGCCCCCAGACACCCCCTAGTACCCAGAGCCCAGACCCCCCAGCCAGGGGCCCCAGACACCCCCCAGCCAGGATCCCATCAGATATTCCCTGGGATGCAGCCCCCAGAGTCCCTGGCCAGGGACCCCAGATACCCCTCAAAGCCCCACCTGCCAGAGAACCCCCACCACACCATGATTGCCAGGTTGGGAATCCCAAAGGGTTCCCCCCACCAAGAGCCCCCAGCAGCCAGGGACCCCCTCAAGGGACCCCCTCACCACTGGGAACTCAGTCCCTCACTGCCTGCCTAGGAACTTCCCCACCCTCCAGAACGATCTACCCTGACATTTGCCTGGGACCCCCTCCTCTGCCCAGTGTGACCCCCTGATGCTTTACAGTGCGACCCATCACTCTGCTTCCCTGGCATGCCCTCACCTAGTGCCAGGGATCCCCCTCCCCCAGCTCTGTGCACTGGGCATGGCAACAAAACCAGGAACCAGCGGGGGAAGCACAGACAGAGCCCCTGGCACAGAACCAGGCTCCCTCTAACCCTCTGTCCCGCCTCCCCAAGAGACACCCACCCCCACTGTTCTGCAGCCACCAGGCCCAAAGCAATACCCACCTCCAGGACCCATAGCCTCAGGGATGGGCACATCAGAACCACCACCCCCGAAAACCCCAAACCTCCACAACCCACCAACCTGACTAGGGTACCCCCTGCCCAGCCACCCAGAGGCCTCCCCCTACCACAATGCCCCTTCAGCTGCAATCTCCCCACACAGACACCTTCCCTGCCCCTGCAAGTGTTACCTCACAGAGTGTGAGAAGTGGCTAGAAAGTTAACACCACCTCCTGCTGGCCAGTCACACAGGCAGAGGGAGCCTGGGGAGTGCTTCTTTAACAGGAGAATGGAAGGCCTGGAGGGCAAGAAAGATCCACGGGCTGTCACTAGCAAATAATGGCCACCATGGATCCACCCCAGAGGCGGCTGCATCTTAGCACATTGGGAAACAACCCATCATATTCAATTAGAAATAAAACAACTAGAGAGAAGTGGGGCAAATATTTGGGGTATTTTATATCAATCTTTGAGACATGCAGAGAGAACCCTGTCACAAATGACATTTGATAACATGAGAGAAAACCACCAAGATCGGAGGGGATTTGATGTTGCTATTAAATAACTAGTGGAAAAGGGGGACTGTTGGACTGGATTTTATATGACTGTCCAATACATAAACAGAATGTGATGGTCCCCCCCGGCCACGGGGCAACCATTCACGTGAGCAGCTCAGAGCCCTTTGAGGAGCTGATTTAAGGGCAGGGGGGGGGAGCTGGAAGGCTCCCTGGACAATGGAAGGGGGCCGCAGGGGAATTGGGAAATGGGGTCTGGGCAGTCTCCATGGGGGATGTGCTCCTCCCTTCCCTTCCCTGCCCTGGTAGAGAACGGGAACCTTATCCCATCCCACTCCAGTGGGAGCCATGTTCTGGGGACTGACCCAGGGCAACAATTTCCCACCCAAACAAGGACAAATCGCTGCAGATAAAATGGGTGGGAAAATCCACCCCCCATCAGAGAGATTTTAAATTGGCATTTGAGAAGTATGGAGAGAAAAGGGAAAATCAGAGGCAATTAGAGAGCTGATCATTGGGGGGGGGGGGAGGAGAATCTCCCTGGATTTTATAGCCACGTGTGATAATGAGAGAGAAAAGGGGAAATCTTGAGAGAATGTGTGTGTGGGAGGAAGTGGCAAAAACAGGGACAGGATCCAGTTAACTCACCTCCCTCCCACCCCGGGAATGTCCTGGCTGCACAGAGACAGATCTACACCCCCACCCCAGTGACCTCCCCCGCTGCAACTCCGGCTTCTCCTCCCCCCTCGACACCTCCGCCCTCACACCAAAGGGGGGGGCTCTGCCAGCGCCTCCCCCTGAGCTCAACTCCTGCTCCTCCCCCCAGCCCGGATTGTGCCCTTTAGCCCCCCACGAACCCTGCCTCCAGCTGCCTGACCCCCCCCTGCCCATCAATTTCCTGCTCTGCGCCCGCCCCTCCCACGCTCCCTGTTACTTCTCCGCCCCGCTCCAGCCCCGCCCCCAGCGCCCGGCGGAACGTTACGGATGGTCCGGGCAGGGGGAAGGGCAGCGGCTTCAGCGGCTGTTACTGGGCATGCGCAGTGCCCGGGAGTAGCACATTGCTATGGGGAGGGATTTAATACACCGCCCACCCCCGCCTGGCCAGGGGTCTGCTCCTTCCCCCCCCCACACGACGGCCTGGCCCCGGCCCCCCCATCTTTGCAGGGTGGGCGGACGGATCCTCCTGCAGCTCCACTGGGGCCGAGGCGCCTTCAAGGCTTCTCCCTTGTCCCTTCTCCAATGTCCCACCGCCCTTCCCCCGCCTGCAGCTCCGGCTTCTCCCCTCCCGCCCCCGCCAGCCACACCAAGGGGAACCCCCGGGCCCCAGTCTCTGTCCCCACCTGGATCCCAGCGGGGCCGTGGGCAGATCCTGGCTGCAGCTGAGAACAGCGGCTCCGCTCCCGCTCGGGCAGCTCCAGCGCTGCTGGCAACACGTGGAGAACCAGGAAGCAGCTGTTCAGCCGGGATCCGCGTCACAATGTGCCAGAGCCCCGCCCCCAGGAGCTGCCCTGCCCATGGGCTGTGCCAGAGCCCCGCCCCCAGGAGCTGCCCCGCCCCCGGGCTGTGCCAGAGCCCCGCCCCCAGGAGCTGTCCCACCCCCGGGCTGTGCCAGAGCTCCACCCCCAGGAGCTGCCCTGCCCGTGGGCTGTGCCAGAACCCCACCCCCAGGAGCTACCCTGCCCATGGGCAGTGCCAGAGCCCCGCCCCCAGGAGCTGCTCCGCCCCCGCTCCATGCTGCAGCCCCGCCCCCAGGAGCTGCCCCGCCACTGCTCTGTGCTGGAGCCCCGCCCCGAGGAGCTGCCCCGCCCCCGAGCTGAGCCAGAGCCCCGCCCCCAGGAGCTGCCCGCACCTGGGATGTGTCAGAGCCCCGCCCCCTGGAATTTCCCCATGTTGGGTCTCTGAGCTTTGTTCTCCTGCCACCTTCTTCCCAGCACCCCCTGCTCCCTTCCTGTGTCTGCAAACATCCCCCCTCCCCCGGGGCCGGCTGCAGTGCTCGCTGAGGTTGACTCCAGTGGCTGAAGTTGCCTCCATCTCTGCTTCACCTGGAGGGGGAGAGACAAAGAGAGGAGATGGTCCCAGGGTGTGAAACCAGAATCAGGGGGCAAGGAAAGAAGGACTGTTTGGAAAGGTGGGGTTTTTTTGTGGGGGGGGGTGAGCCAGAGGGATTCAGAAGAAGTTGGGCAGCAGAGGCTCAGGGAAATTGAGGGGAACCTCCTGGGTGTCTCAGTGTTGCCCAGGGTTTGTACAGCACCTTGCATAATATGGGGTCTGATCTCAGTCATGGTCTGTGCAGCACCTGGGAGCCCTGATGTCTGTTTCCTGATCACAGGCTCTGGGAATGGAGAGAGGGAAACCTCAGCACCTGAAGGTTAATGCAGCCCTGTGTGCAACCCCTGCTAGGGTGATCTGACAGCAAATGTGAAAAATTGGGATGGGGGTGGGGTTAATAGGCACCTATATAAGAAAAAGGCCCAAAAATCGGGACATCTAGTCATGCTAGTCCCTGCTGTTCTCATAAGGGGTCGGCTTAGAGAGGGTTTGGCTACACTTGCAGCTGTCCAGCGCTGGGAGTTAAAGCTGTCTTCCTACAGCTGTTTAGGGAAAGCGCTGCAGTGTGGACACACTGACAGCTACCAGCACTCTGTCATGGCCACATTTGCAGCGCTGTTGGGAGTGGTGCATTATGGGCAGCTATCCCAGCATTCAAGTGGCTGCAATGTGCTTTTCAAAAGAGGAGGGTGGGGTGGAGTGTGACACGGAGCGTGGGGGAGACAGAGCGAGTGGATTTTTGGAGCTGACACTGTGTCAGCTCCCTGCCTGGCAAGTTCAAGCCTCCTCCCCCACCCCTCTCTCATTCACTAAATGCAAATAGCCGCCTTTGTTTTTTTCCTCACAGACCAGATAAGCCGCTGATCCAAAACAGACTCCCCCCTCCCCCGTGCCCACCCGGCTGCTTCTCTCCTCAAGCAAACACCAGCTGTGGGTGTTCCAAAGGGATCCCCCTGCCTCTGCTCATTCACTGCAAACAGTAACTGTGTTTGGTTTTTAGATAAGCAGCTCCGGGAGCCTTGAGCTCACCACAAAACAAACAGAGGCATCACACCAAAACAAAGAGCATTATCTCTACTTAAAAGCATTATGGGAAGGTTCCGGAGGTCAGTGACAGCGTAGTAAGATTAATCACTGTTTACACTGGCACCCCAGCGCTGCATCACCAGCTCTGTTCTCTTTATTCCTCTCGTCGAAGTGGAGCACATGCAGCACTGTAGCCAGGGAGATACAGCGCTGTATGTGCCTTGCCAGTGTGGACGGGGAGTAAGTTACAGCGCTGTAAAGCCACCACCTGCACTGTAACTCTCCAGTGTAGCCAAGGCCTGAGTTGTAGTAATAATAGCAGCCAAGAATCCGGTGGCACCTTCTAGACTAACAGACGTATTGGAGCATGAGCTGTCGTGGGTGAATACCCACTTCGTCAGATGCAACAATAGTCCCATATGGGCTAGTGGTCAGGATTCCTGGTTTTCACCCAGGTGGCCTGGGTTCAACTTCTGGTGTGGGAAGAGTGCAGAGCTTTTGCCCAGAGTGGGGGCAGGAAATGAACAGGAAGTGATCCTGCCAGCAGTGGAGTTAGACAGTGTAGGGATTGGACCCCAGAAGTGGGGGTGGGGCAGTGGTTTTGGGGGAGATGAGGGAAGGATCCCAGCAGTGCGGGAAGTTGACAACCTGGAGAGCACAGGCCTGGAATGGGGACCTGGAAGAGTGAATGTGTCCCTCTAAACCCATCAACTGCAGACTAGGCAGGCTTGGAAGAATTGTGTATTTGTTGGTAAATGTCAATTTCTGTGTAAACACACAACCCAATGGCAAAATATTTCCATCAATAATCATCAAAATTGACAGATGGGCAAAGTAAGAAACATGCTGCTTGAGAACTTATCATGTTGTAGGAGCAGCAGTGATCTGTATGCTCTGTATGCTCAAAAGGTCTGTTAAACTCCCCCAGCTTGTGTCCTTTCCCGCTTTGAATGCCTGTGAAGTGGCTTTCCCACTGTCCTTTGTACCTCCAGTGAATGCCCTTCACCCGGCCCATCTGGCCAGTGGTTCGCTGTGTTACATTCTATTGCACCTCAGGGAGACTGATCTTCATCGCACCGTCCATCGCTGCGCTGTGGGACACTTACCTTAAAGGATCCTGACATCTCCACTGCCAGGCCTGTCCTGCGAGCGTGAGTGTGAGTGTGACACCCTCCCCCATCCCTTCTTTTGAGCTTAGCTATCATGCTAATAAATGTGCTGCTTTCTGCCAAACTCTGGGGGGGAGGGGCATTATTAGTCCTCTCTAAGCTTACTAACTGACCCAATTTTCGGTAACACAAGCAACATTGTTTGATCTGTTATTGTACCAAAGGGGGAGATGGTTGTCTATAAAGGAGGGTGAAGACTAAATGCCTCTGATGAGAATGGGATTTGAACTCCTGCAGGCAGAGCATAATGGGGTAGCAGTCCATCACCTTAACCACTCGGTCACCTCATCTGAGTTGTCAAAAAACGGACAGGAGGAGAAATCTAAGGCCGGCAGAGATAGGGACACTAAGGAGTTTTTAAATACTAAGCGAAAGCAGGGTCTGAATGAGCTCCCCTCTCTCACCTAGTGAGGAGCTGGGGAAAGACTTCCGGAACAGATCGTGTTTGCATAGACACACCTACTCTGGCTAGCTATGCAGCATGATGGGGCCGCTTCCCCAATATGACCAGTTTGGGATGGTCTTGGGTTACAAATGACTTTAGGATTGAGTGGAATGAAATGTTATTCTCCTTCCTGTATGAGTGAAGGGCAGCAGAACATACCTAGTCCGTCCTGATGGAGGGGTAGGTGAGTGAGGAATAGCTTTTATTGGACTGCAGAGAAGTGATTGAGGACGTCACCCTAAACCAGTGGTCCCCAAACATTTCACATTGTGCCCTCTTAGCCATGGCTGTGGCCCCTCGGAAGCCACGGTCAAGAACCGGGGCTGGGAGGAGTGGGGCTGTTGCTTGCTGGGGTGAGGGGTGCGGACAGGGGTAAAGGGGTCGACGCCGGGCTGGGAGCCAGAGTCTCAGGCTGAGGGTGGGGTTGGGGAAGAGCTGTGGCAGAGTGGTGCTCCCTCCCTGCCCTCTATGTGGGCTGGCTCAGGTCCTGAGGTGCCCCCATGAATGTTCCTCTGTGTCCCCCTAGGAGTCGCACCCCACATTATGGGGACCACTGAACCCTACTCGCTAAGCCGGGGCTAGTGATGCCAAACCCCTGGGAAAGGGAGAACAAGTGTGGGGGCCCCAGCACCAGAACCATGCCCCTACCTTCTGTCTGTGGCTCTACCCCCTTCCACCCATGGCCCCATCCACTGTCACTTCTGTTCCACCCCTTCCCCCACCAGCCCCACCCTATCACTCCTTTACCCCTGCCCCGCTGTGGCCCTGAGACCAGAGAAGCTCTGTGCCCTTGCTGCAGCCCCCGGGCTGTAGCAGGGAGTGGGAGCTCCTCCAGCCCTGGGGCTGACATAGGGGAGACTTTTCCAGGGGGACTTAACTTGGCCAGGGCCCCTGATCATGGGCCCCACTGTCCCCTTGGCAGTGCAAGGTTTGGGGAGGCTGAGCCCCCTTGTCATAAACAGATAGCTAAGGGTTAATGTTCTTTTACCTATAAAGGGGTAACACCAGTAACCTAAAACACCTGACCAGAGGACCAATCAGGAAACAAGACTTTTTCAAATCTGGGTGGAGGGAAGTTTGTGTGTGAGTTCTTTGTTCTTTGTCTTGTGTCTGTGGCTTCTCGGCTATGAGAGTGATTTTTCTATCTCCTGCCTTTCTAATCTTCTGTTTCCAAGTTGTAAGTACAAAGATAATAAGACAATAAGTTTATATTGGTTTTTTTTGTATTTACATGTGTGTAGTTGCTGGAATGTTTAAATTGTATTCTTTTTGGATAAGGCTGTTTATTCATTTTTTTCTTTTAAGCAAATAACCCTGTATTTGTCACCTTAATACAGAGAGACCATTTTTATGTCCTTTTCTTTCTTTTTATATAAAGCTTTCTTTTTAAGACCTTTTGGATTTTTTCTTTAGTGGGGACTCCAGGGAATTGAGTCTGCATCTCACCAGGGAATTGGTGGGAGGAAGAAGTCAGGGGGAAAATCTCGTTGTGTTAGATTTACTAGCCTGACTTTGCATACCCTCTGGGTAAGGGGGAAGAGAGATTAGCTATCTTGGTACTTCTATTTCCAGGACTGGAAACAGGGAGGGGGGAGTCCCTCTGTTTAGATTCACGGAGCTTGCTTCTGTATATCTCTCCAGGAACCCAGGGAGGGAACACCTGGAGGGGAGGAGCGGGAAGGGAAATGGTTTATTCCCCTTTGTTGTGAGACTCAAGGCATCTGAGTCTGGGGGTCCCCCGGGGAAGGTTTTGGGGAGACCACAGCGAGCCAGGCACTGTATAAATCCCTGGCTGGTGGCAGCTTTACCAGGTCCAAGCTGGTAACTAAGTTTGGAGGTTTTCATGCTAACACCCATATTTTGGACGCTAAGGTCCAAATCTGGGAAAAAATGTTATGACGCCCCTCCCCCCTGAGCCTCCATTACGAGCCGCCCAGGCTACCACTGCTCAGTGTGTGGCCAGTCTCTGTGTTTTCTGCTGCTCGTTCTGGGGAGCCTGGCCGGCCTTAGGGGTGGTGCCCCCCGATAGCCGCCCAGGGCTCCAGGGGTCAAAGGGCACCGTGTGGCAGTGCAAAGGTGCTCACTGCTCTCCCCTGCCCCAATGCTCCTCCATGGGTCCATAGAGGTTTGAGGGGAGTAAGGAGCAACCCTATGTGCTCCATGCGTCCTGGTCACTTTTCCCACTTGGGCTGTGCTGTGAGGGGAGCATCAGAAGCTGCTGCTCTCTGCCCTCCCGCTATGCAGCCCGGCTGAGGAAAGTGACCTGGATGCAGGGAGCTCGGATGATCTCACTTCTTGCCCCCACATCCCACAGCCCCTAGGGGTGCCCACATGAGCAGCGTTCCAGGGAGGAGTGGGGGGCAGCAATGCCAGCTGCTCCATGCACACAGGTCAGTCTCCCCATGTGGGTGCAGGAGGGGGTGCAAGGGTTTCTGTGATGCCTATTCTATCAATATCGTCACTCAATACCAGGCACTCAAATTCACCAGTCTTAGTACTTAGACGTTTAGCGTTTGTATTTAAGCACTTCTAAAATGTGTCCCATTTTAGCTGTCTGCTATTACATGATGTAATTGAGGGAGACTCTTTCATTTCACTGTTTCTCATCAGAACCTACCTGTACATTATCATCTTCCATCCTCTCCACCTTACTAGGCTATAGAGAATCCCTGTGAATAGTTCCTCTCCTAACGGATGTCTCTGTCTGAACCCTGTGCTCCTCAGCGCCTGTCGGCTTTCCCCAGCTCTGAGGCTGTGTCTACACCGCGCACCTTACCACGGTGCAGCTGTGCCACTCTAACCATGCCATTGTAAGGTGCGCTGTGTGGCCGTCCTTATCGCTGAGAGAGAGCTTCCCCGGCAACAAAGCCAAACTACCTCCAATGAGGGGCAGGAGCTTTGTCACCGGGAGCACAGCTCCACCTATGATGCGCTGTTCACACTGCCGCTTTTCATGGCTCAAATTTTGGCATTCGGGGAGTGTTTTTTCTCACTGCAGAGAGACAAAATTTTTAGCAACAAAAGCCGAAATTAAAAAAAACTCCTCTGCAACCTATTTAATTTTACCTTTATACAACCTTTATACTGCCTCCAGTTCTGGTATCCTCATTTGAAAAAGATGTTGTGAAATTGGAGCTAGGGCAGCAAAGAGCCACCAAATGTTCTGAGGGCTGGAGAAAAATGCCTTCCAGTGAGCTATTGAAAGAGCTCAACCTGTTTAGCTTATCAAAAGAAGATTGAAAGGTGATTTCATTGAAATGTTGAAAGGCCTTAATGGAGAGAAAAGATTGGGTATTTACGGGCTCTTGAATGGAGCAGAGAAAGGCATAACAAGACCCAATGGCTGGAAAGTGAAAAGAGACAAATTCATATTACAACTGAGGCACAATAGTCAACAGCGAGGATGATTCACCACAGGAGCAAGCTACCAAGGAAAGTGGTGGATTCACCATCTCCTGATGTCATTTAATGAAGACTAGATGCCTTTCTGGAATGTGTTTGCCCCCAAAGTAGCTGTTATGTCATACAGGAGGCCTGTGATATACAGGTTAGATGCTCTAATGGTGTCTTCTGACCATGAAGTCGACTAATTTCTGAAAAACTGAGTGTAGCATTGGGAGCAGCGTCTGATGTTTTCCTGTCTAGCCGGCTTGCTGCCTAGAACGAACGCTCCTTGAGTGGGGTGATCCACAGGGAGTAGCTCAAACCTCCAAAGTGCCTGGCCAGGGGCAGGACATTAGCCCAGCAAGGGAGGGGTGTGGCAGTGACATCACAAAGGCCTTTTGCAGGACCTCAGACTATTGGTCAAAGGTGGTGGGGAGGTGGTGACCTCACAGAGAGATGCTGACATCAGCCAGGCAGGACAGGGGCGAGGGGCCAGGGAAACCTCAGAGACCTCTGTGGCTTTGCTTCAGCACGTTTCCTTCTCCAGGTCTCTCTTTGAGGACTGAGAGATTATTTGGGGTCATGGACGTGAGCGCCAGGAGGAACCTCTTTCGAGTTTCCTCCTTCCCTTGTAGTGATTTTACTAGAAAACAGCCGTCCCTGTTTAGAAGGTAAGAGCCTCCTGGAGGTTTGAAACCTGTTCAGTCTGATCTATCTGGTGACAAGTGAATTCTAGGCATGGAAAACACGAGCTTAAGGAGGTAGAATTTTATTGCGCACCTGGGATTTTGTCCCTTAGAATCGCTGGGGACATTAGGGTTTGTCCTTTTTGTTTCACCTCTTCCTCCATCCCTCCCTCCTCTTCTTCTCTTGCTTCTTTTGTCCTTTCTCCTGTTCCCTTCCCAACAACAGGACGGAGGTGTGTGTGTGTGTGTGTGTTGCAGGGAAGTCCTCTGCAGCTCCCACCATGGAAGGTCCACCCAAAAATGTGGGACTGAAATAGTGCTCGGGCAGTGATCCCCACCGGTGACCTGGGCCATCCTTTGGGCTCTCTGGTGAGAACCCTCAGCCTCCCGTCCTCCGTCTCTACCCTGATTGGTTGAGCAGGGGGATATTGACAGGGAGGAGACTCAGGTCCTTGTTGTTCTCTTTTAAGATCAAGTAAATAAGTCAGAACCAGTTCTATCTTTGATTAATTTTGCTGCTTCTCTGCATTAATTGTCTCTGAGCAGTTGATGATTCCCTCTAACATTGCAGTTCTCCTCAAATACTTGCTGAATAATTACTGTCACTGTTGTTGGTCTGGAGCTCATCTGAGAGCACAGTATTCAGGTCATTCAATGTCTGAAATTCAAGATCCGATGGTTTGTTTGAAAATCAGGTCTCTTCGGTCCTATTCCCAACACTGCCTCTGACGGGCTGTGTGACCTAAGACAAGTCAATTCTTCTTTCTCAGCCTGAGCTTCTCCCTCTTTCAAGTAGGGATAATAATGATCCGCTCTTACCTACCTCAGGGTGGGTGAAGGATGCGGATCCATTTGGGAGTGTCACTAGAAGTAGTGCATAATATGAAGTTTCCCAGATTATGACATAATAGATTAGCTGAAATCGTCTATTTTATTTGTATTTTTTTATTTTGAAATTGTTAATAGTAGCAACGACTTAGCTCAGATTGAAGCATCTTATCTAATGTTTGAGATGTAAGTGTCTCCTCTTTGTGTGCGAGGAGACAATTTAACACACTCTGACAAAGAGGAGATGCTTTTGTTTTGCAAGAAAATATTTTTGCAAAGATCTTTCATCCCACTTGTTATGATTCTGAGAAACAAACTGGTTTAGTCTAAATGGGATTTTCGGACAGAAACGGTTTGAATGAAATTTTCCCACCATCTCGATTCCTGGGCGCTGGGGTGTTTTCATCTGTTAGAACAGGAGTCAGAACTGGTTGCTTCTCTTTCTGGCTCTGCCATCGCCTTGTTGTGTAGGCCTTGGGTAGGTCACTTCCCTTCTCCCATCTGTCCAATCGGAACAGGAACAGTTCTCGAACTATGGGCAGTTTAGAGCCCAAGTGAGATAAGGGGTATTAAAGCCCTCTGTGAAGGAGAAAGGGGAGTTTCACAGTGTTTAGCACCAAGGAATTCTAAAGTTTGCTAAAATGTCTAGTCTGTGGAAACAAGAAATGGTCGGGGCCAAACTTATTAACCACTGCCTTTTTAAAGCCCATTCAAAGATGTGAGTCCCTATCTTTTAGGTACCTGTGGTTCTTTGCCAGCAGCAGAGAAGAGGTTCCTGCCTCCGTTTTTGTGGCCTTAACAAACCAGGTGTTGTGCCCCAGTTCTCGTCTGAGACCCCTGAAAAAGAACATCTTCCCATCCATGAACAAGACAGGACCTATCTTTCAAAGGAGAACAAAAAGACCTCTGGGACTTACAGACTAGCTAGCCTGACTGCCATAGCTGGAGAGATCCTGCAATACATTCTTAAACACTCAGTTTGTCAGCAGCACCTACAGGATGATTTGGTTCTTCTGACTAGTGAGCGTGGAATTGTCAAGAACAAATCATTCCAAACCAATCCTCTTTCCTTCTTTGGCAGGGTTCTGGGCCTGGTAGAGGTGAGTAAACAATAGATGGGATCTAGCTTGGTGTTACTAAGGCTTTCGACACAGTCCCATAGGACATTCTCAGAAGCAAACGAGGGAAATGTAGTCCAGCTGCAATCAGTGTAATGTGGGTGCAGAGCTGTTTGAAAGCCAAGACTCCAGGAGCCCTTCTCCATGTTTAGCTGCCCAACGGGGAGGGTGAACCTAGTGGGTCTGGCAGGGATCAGTCCGGTGTCAGGTACTATTCTATATTTTCATGAATGATTTGGAAAATGGAGTGGAGAGCATGCTCCTAAAGTTTACAACTGACACCAAGCACTTTGGAGCACAGGATTGAAATTCAAAACACCTTTAACAAATTGGAGACTTGGTCTTCTTGAGCCAAACTCCATGGTTAGGGCTCTCTCTCTACACTGGGCTGAAGTGAAACCCCAGAGCCAAGCACTCCTCCTGGGCAGTGAGCTCCGACCTTGAATGGTCAGATGCTGCTTAGCACTGTCAGAGCAGCTTTTGCTGGGGGATTCTCCCAGCACTTTCCAATAGCGGGAAGGTATGAAATCCCCATTTGACTGCTGGGGACAGAGCCCGAGAGTGGGGAGCAACTTGCCCAAAGTCCCCAGGAAAAGGAAAACAACCAGCAGAGGAACCAATAGGAAACCCAGCAATGGAACTCAGGAGTCCTGGGGGTGTGCTGTGGTGACCAGATGTCCCAATTTTATAGGGACAGTCCGAATTTTGGGGTCTTATCTAGGATCCTATTACCCCCCACGCCGTCCCGATTTTTCACACTTGCTGTCTGGTCACCCTAGGGTGTGCACATGTGTGGGTCCCAGCTGCTCCCTGCCCCCCTCATTGAAGCAGATGTGCAGGGTTACTGCCCTGGGAAGTGCAGGGCACCAGTGGATGTGGGGTTGGCTGGAGGTAGGGTCTGGCTTCAGGCAGGGCAAGGGCTGCGTGGCTGGCTGGCTTCAGGCAGGGGGGTGCATCAGGGGTTGGCTGGAGACAGGGCAGGGAGGATGCGGCTGGTGCAGGCAAAGCAAAAGGTGCAGGGATGGCTGGAGACAAAGGCTGACTGCCGGCAGGGCAGGGCAGGGGGTGCAGGGCTGGCTGCAGGCAGGGCGTGGGGCAGGGCTGGTGCAAGGAAGTTTCATGCCCTAGGCGAAACTTCCACCTTGCACCCTCCCCCCCCCGCACCCCTGCCCTGAGGCGCCCCACCCGTGGCAGCTCCCCCCTCCACCCTGAGGCTCCCCTCTTGTGGCAACTCTCCTGCTCTGCCCTGCGGCACCCCCGTCGCCCGAGCTCACCCCTGCTCCGAGCACGAGCACCCCGAGCACGCCGTGGCCGCTTCACTTCTCCCACCTCCAAGGCTTGCGGCGCCTAAGCCTGCCAGGCAGTCAAGCACCCTCCTCTGAGCCACAGCAGCCCTGACAGTTGACAATAGAGGCACCTTAACCCCTGAGTTCCTTCAATGTGTCCCCCTCGGGGGTCCAGCTCCGATCACCAGATACTGGGGGTATGTCTATACCACCTGCCGAATCGGTGGGCAGCGATCGATCCAGCGGGGGTTGATATATCGCGTCTAGTGTAGATGCAATACATTGAGTGCTCTCCCCTCGCCTGCTGTACTCCAGCTCGGTGAGAGGCGCAGGCAGAGTCTACGGGGAGCTGCAGCAGTCAACTCACCGAGACTGTGACATTATAATTGTTAGGCCTGAATAAAGATATAGCAGACAAAACCAGGTATGCCAACCTGACCAAAGTCAGGCTAACAGAGGTTTGTGGGTAATCCCTGAGTGGAAAACACTGAGAGGCAGCAGCATGTCTCACAAGCGCTGGGAAAAAGTGAGATAAGAGAGAAGCTGCATTCCTGGCATAGTACCAGATGTGCTGTGTTCGGGCAGCTCCTTCGAAGAACTGATAAGAGTCCTAGTTTCCCAGCCTCCTTGTTTTCGCTCCCTGGTTTTGTTCTTTGTTTGTTTTTAACTCCCCTACATTTCTAACTTTAGGCATGCATGTATACTAAAGGTGTCTAGTTTCTAGTTGTTAGAAGAAGGGGGTGGGTTGCTCCAGTGAATAATTTATGACGCGACGGAACTGTCTATATAGGCTTATACTAAGATGTAAAGAGCAGGCTGGTTCTCTCTGGAGACGAGCTGCTCTCTATTGATGCGTGCACTTGTCAATAAAGAGCTTTTGATCGGACCTTGCTGGTGTTGCCTGTCTCTCTCGCGGTCAGACAACGAACTTTGCCGTCTGGGTTAGAGTCCCTGACATCTTTGGCGACTCCGCCGGGACCCGTCTGACTCTCCGGCGGGGGATCGGACCCTGAGGCAACGCAGCGCGCATCCTCCAGTTTAGAGGAGCCTTGCCTGTTGATCTGATCTCTGCGTTGGCAATAAGGCGTGTTCTGTGAACCTGCTGAAACTCGTAGAAATCCAGCAACGTCCATCTACCCATTGAGTAGGGTCCAGGTTGTCGGGGTTAGAGTCCCTGACTACTTAGGTCTGGGTTAGAGTCCCAGTCCAGGTCTGGGTTAGAGTCCCAGTCCAGGTTTGCACAGGATCCAAGTTGTTTGGGTTAGAGTCCCAGCCTGGGTTTGAGTTTCAGTCCAGGTGTTCAAGTCCCTGGAGAGGTAAGCGAGCGCTCGACGCGGGGAGGTGGGGGTTAGAGTCCCTTTACCTCGACCCGGGGAGGAGGGGTTAGAGTCCCTTCATGAAGAGGGGTTAGAGTCCCTTCATTAAAATGAGACAAGTTGGCAGTAAGTGCCCGGGGGTTGCCCCGTTGTCTCTGATACTTAAGAGATTGGAAAGAGATTTCTGAGACAGCTGATCTGGTTAAATTTAAGACGAGAAATCTGTGTTGGATCCAATGGCCATCATTTACCTTTCATTTGTCCCCAACTAGAGACTGGCCGGTGGGTGAAACCTTTTCCACAGATAGGAGGAACTCCTTAAGGGATATTTTGGTTGATCTTAGGCCGAGACAAATGGATTACTTGTTTGTATGGTATAATTATAAACCCATGGAGGGATGGGTAGCTTTTGAAGCTGTTTGTATGGAGAGCTCTTGTAAAAAAATCACCCACCATGTGCACCAGAGCCGCACCGGGAGGAGGACAATTTTGTTCCTGTTCTTCCCCGTCTGATGGAGTGCAAGGATTCAAAAGCAGGTTAGGGACAGTTCAGGGACAGAGGAGAATCAAGGGGGAGCTCAGAGTGATGTTCCCTCATCTTCAGAGGAATCAGGCAGCCTCACCCCCTCTGTGCAGCCTCCAGCCAGCCTTTTGCAAACTTGGTCAGGGACTGCTTTTCAAACACCCCCAATATTACAGCAGCCCTTGTCCTTGCCCTTGTGGACCCCCACTAGGTTACTTAACTCCATGAGAGAGAATGTTTCTGAGACACCGCTGATATTACAAGCCTCATTGAGAACTTATCTGGTTCTACTGGTTGCTGGGGAACATGAGATGGTTTTACCCATACCCTGTTTGCAACTTCAAATTTGTTTAACTGGCAGTGCACTATGCCTCACTTATGAGACAATCCTGAGGCAGTGGAAAGAATGTTCTGCACAATCTTTTTCACTCATGTGCCCACTTGGGCAAATGTAAATCAGTTATTAGATACTCTCATGACAGAAGATGAAAGACAAAAAGTAAAAGAAAAATCTGCAGCTCATTTGAATGCACCTTGGCTAATTACTGACCCTAACTGGAATCCCAATAATCCAGCTCAAAAGACAAAGTTGGATGGATTTTTAAAAGCTGTTTTGAATGGTATTAGAGATGCAGGGGAGGCTACTCCAAATTGGAGCAAGGTGACTGCTTGTGTTCAGCATCCAGATAAGCACCTCTCTGACTTTTGTGCTCGACTGATTTGTGAAGTTAAAAAGCATGGGAATTTAAATCCTGAAACTGATCATGGAAAGGAGATGGTTAAAATGGTTTTCATGTCACAATGTGCAAAGGATATTGCAAAAAGATTTAGAAAGCATCCAGATGGTACGCAAGGGAAAAGTTTGTCTGAAGTAGTTAGCATTGCTACTAGAATGTTTAATGGGAAAGAGAAAAAGAAAGAAAAAGACATAAGGAACGGGTTAATTTAAAAATCATCTTGGCCCCGGGATGGAAGGAGGGGGGTGCTCTGCGTTCAGGGTCAGGAATCGGCGCGGACTGTGCTTGGTGCAGGGAGGGGCTGCTATCGGCCCCAGCTGGCTGTGAAGGAAAAAATATAGACAGAGGCGAAGCAAAGGAAATACAAGTTACAGAACTGAAATTACATTTGCAAAGCTTAACTGTCCAGTAAGATCCAACAGTGTGCCTTTGTGACCCTGGAGTCGGTGTGGCTTGGTGACACCAAAGAAGCCACAGGCAGCCGACCTGGACTGGAATCTCTGAAAGAGACGCCGCAGGAGATTCCAGGGTGTAAAAGAACAGCCCTCCCAAGAGCAGAAGCATGTTGGAAATTCTGGACAAGCTGTATACAGGATAATCTCCCTTCCACCTCTCCCCCTCCTCTGAACATTATACACAGAAGTGGCCAGTCTGGACGTACGTGTGTAAGTATGAAAGGAGCTTCGGGCTTGGGGCATTAATATTTTCCTGAGTGATGTGAGAGCGTTCCCAACACTCTCCGTTGTTGTTTTATTATTTTATTAATGAAGCTTTAAAATTCAGTTATATGGTGTGTTTTCTTTATCTTCCCCCAACGATCCTGTAGTGTCAGCCTGATCATCTGACATGAGGGATAGATTGGTAACAGAAATTTGTCACAGTTTGGTGAGCAATTAAGAAGGGGGGAGCCCTGCAGAATTTACACCATCTATTTGTTTTACCCTTGTTATTTTGTGTTTGCTTTGCTTGGTACTGTTGGTGTTATATGCTGAGAACTGCAGGAGTAAAAGTGAGTCCTAATAGGATAAGGAAACACTATTTGGTTCTGGTTCTGTTCTATTTAACCAGTTACTGTTGTTGTTTTTTTTCTCTGTTCATTTGGGTGTTAGGAGTGTGGGTGGAACTGAACCTCTTGTTCGTAATTCCTCGGAGTGGAAGCCATGTGTGCGAGACAGCTCTGAGGTTAGATTGAGATCCTTCTGTCCCGTCCCCTGTAGCGGTCAGTGTATAGAAGTGGGAAAGTCTGGCTTAGACTGTAATTCCCTCTGCTCTCTGTGTAATTCTCTTTTCTGTTTAAGTGTCAAACAGATGAATGAGTCTCTGGGTAAACCCTCTAAGAGTAGTCCTTCAAATTATATGTTAAGTAAATGGCCTTTGCCCAATGGGCCATGTGTCTTCGTCTAGGTGGCAAGCCTCATGAAGGAGGACTCGGGTAGTCTTGTGAGTAAGAATGTTTAAGGGAAGAGACCAGGAGGGGTGGGGGGCTAGTTGAGAAGCCCACCCTCCTAGCTAAACTGGTAGTGGAAGAAGTTGGTGCCTATGGAAGGGACGGTTCAGTGAGAAACGCAGGATCGGGCCCAGGCGGGCAGGCAACAGACAGAGAGATTGGAAAACAGGTTGGAAAACTTTAAGGGTGTAGTGGAAGGAAGGAGTAAGTAAGTGTAAGCATGGGGATTTCAAATACCCAGAACTTACTTGGAATGGTGATTTGAGTTGATAAAAGTGGCTGTTGGGAGACAAGCAAGTGATTTAAGGGAGAGTGAGAAGTTAACTCTGTAGTTGCTGGAGGAAACAGCAGTTGAACTTTGTAAAAATGCTGAAGAGGAAAGTTCTTGGTGTCTTTGAAATGTTTGTAAATAAATTGAGGCAAAGAAATTGTTAATTGCAATCATTTAGAATTTGGTTAAATTAGCTGAAGAATGTATATAGTGCTATGTAATTGAAATTTTATTAGGCTGTAAGGGCACTATAAGTAGTGATGTTTTCTTTCAGTGTTTGAAAGCAAGAGTTAAAAGTAAAAAGCAAGCCAGAAAGCATCTGTATTCATGCAAATTATCTAACTGATAAGGTAGGAGCCACTGAAACCTGGGCTGCCTATGAAACACATAAAATATGGGATAATTCCTCTGTTTTTCCTGAAATCAACAAGGGTATTTGTCTATTTTAAGCAATGATTGTCTGCCCAGAAGGGGTAGACCTCTGTTTTTTTGTCTTTCAGATAATCAGAGAAAACTGATGCCAGCTAAACAGCATTCAACGTACCATGCATTTACTGGCACAATAGAAATTATGTTTTGTGTTCTATGTTCTGTCTTGTGGTGTTTGTCTTGTGGCCGGAATTTTTGTGTTTAATATTTTTATAAAATAATCTAGTTTAAAATCAAACAAAAAGGTTAAATTAAAATGCAGATACTTGTTTTGTTCAACTTGGAATACAAAGTGTTTAGATAAATCAGGAGAATGTGATATACTAAAGTCTAATGCATTTCCTTAAGTAAGGAAAAGAAACTTTATTGGTCAAATTGTTAATTGCAAAAATTGTTGTTAAAATTTGCATACCAACAGTCTTTGAAAGCAAGGACATGAAAAGTTAACCCACTCCCCATATTGTACATGGGATCTTTCTGGCTACCTCAGATTTCTAGCCAGAGGGCTGGGGATGGTGGAAGGCTATTGGACTAGAGGTTGTATTGAGTGAACTCCTCAAAGTGGGTGTGCTTGTCCTGGCTTGTTGCTCGAAAGCTCTGTAATAAGGTTATTTTAGTAAAAGGGTGTGTGTGGCATATATTAAATGATAAGACTAATGTACTGTATAATGACAATGTGTAGGTGTTCATTGTTGGGAAAAAGGTGTATAAGTA
This sequence comes from Gopherus flavomarginatus, assembly GCF_025201925.1. NCBI lineage: Eukaryota > Metazoa > Chordata > Testudines > Testudinidae > Gopherus > Gopherus flavomarginatus. Next base: position 3,084,430 of record NW_026115085.1, read on the forward strand.
AAAAGTGAAAGTTTCCTTTGCAGGTTAAAAGAAGCCAAGAAGGGAAGAAGCACAAAGAACAGAATGAATTAACTGAAAAAATAAAATAAAATAAAATAGCAAGCTCAGGCTATAGATAAGACACTGACTCCATTCAAGGACACTGCTCACAGTTAAGACTTGGTTAACAACCAGGAAAAGGAGGGCTTGAATTTGCCCATGCAGCTATGAGATCTGAAAAACACTGCCAGACACTAATGAAATGTGTTAAGTTTTTTTTCTCACAGGTAAGGAAGCGCTACCCAAAGACCCTAGCAGCCCTGCCACTCCTTGGAACCAGGAGACGGGATTGATGTAAAGGTCCACCAACGAAAGACTGCCTTGGCTCCATGCTGGAAAGGCCCTTAAGTCCTGATGACTACCAACACCGCTGTGAAGTACCAAAGACTGACTGCTTGGACCCAAGATTCTCACTGCAAAAAGACCCCTCCACATTGGGAGAATTCTCCTACTGATGATTAGCCTAGTTCACCTTCTAGCTCCACTGTGCCTTCTGGACAGTAGGGAAAAAGTACAAGGTGAAGTGCTAGTAGCCTCTCCCTTATCCACTGACAGATCTACTGTGCCTTTGAATTTTTCTAGAAAAAGCAAAACCATTACAGGGTGATGTGCTAGTAACCTCTCCCCTATATGATGCTGCACCAAGACTGTTTTGGGAAAGAAGAAGGAACACTCACTCCACTGAAATTGCTGAAGTCCAGGAATTCCTGACTAGAAAGGACATTAAGAACTGACCCCGGTGAAGAAACAAAGAATTGTACACTGGCAGAAAAAATTTGTGGGACCCATGCTTGGGAATGTGGTATTGATTGGATTTTGGGGTTTATTCTACAGGCTGTGCCCTGTGTTGTGGATAAATTCTTCAGCATGTATTGCTCTCTCTAATTGGATTTTAAATAACAAGTACCCGAAGAGTTTGTTCTGCCACTGGAAATTTTACCTGTATTGAAACCATTCCAGTGACTAATAATGTAACCCCCTCCTATGCTATTAATGTCAATGCCTTTTAAAAGTACCTGAAAATAGTTAAATAACAAATGTAATATAGTACTACACCAAGGAAAGATGGTATTAAATATCACTGAGGCTGGGAAGGCATTGCAGTGGGATCTAGTATGTTTGGAGATTCAGAATTTCCTGAATGACCAGCTGATGGCCATTTGGAGTGATCTTGAGTACCAGACTTGGCCCACTGCCCTTACAGACACATCAGGAGTACCATCTGATCTGTGGTCATGGAGATATACTAAAGACTTTCTGGGTGGAAGTGTAAACATTTACAGTGCTCCTTCCAAGCATTTGGACTGGGGGGTGTGGGCTTCCACATACCGAATCCTGACGGGTCCATGGGGAGGATGCACATGGGACTGGATTATTCACCGAAACATCTGGGAAATTAGACCACTTGGTATACCTAACTGATTTATAGTCAGTGCCCCAATCCCTTAGTTGTCAGACAAACAGGATTCCATTCTTTTGTCCGTGCACTCATTCCTGGATTGTGGGTGGCTAAGCTCAAGAGAGCAGTTGTAAATATTTCTGCAGAGCTTGAAAAAAAACAGCTAATGCATTAATAGACGCTTTCCAAAAGTTGCAACGAAAGACTGATGAAGTAGCAGAAGTAACTTTGCAAAATAGACGTGTGCTAAATGACATGAATGCTGAATTAGAGTAGGGCTTGTGCTCGCATTGGGGAAAAATGTTGCTTTGCTGTTAATCACTCTGGCTTAATTGACAAAGATTTACAAACTATTAAGAATGTTGCTGTTGTTTTCCATGCTATATCTCTTGATCACACTTTTAGTTTTATGGACCTCCACTCAGACCTTGGGTCATGGTTTACTAGCCTCCCCCGTACAATTGTTAAATGGATATGTGTCCCAAGAGTCCCATTATGGTCCTCTAGGGACAAAGGGGGGATTGTTAGGCCTGAATAAAGATATAGCAGACAAAACCAGGTATGCCAACCTGACCAAAGTCAGGCTAACAGAGGTTTGTGGGTAATCCCTGAGTGGAAAACACTGAGAAGCAGCAGCATGTCTCACAAGCGCTGGGAAAAAGTGAGATAAGAGAGAAGCTGCATTCCTGGCATAGTACCAGATGTGCTGTGTTCGGGCAGCTCCTTCGAAGAACTGATAAGAGTCCTAGTTTCCCAGCCTCCTTGTTTTCGCTCCCTGGTTTTGTTCTTTGTTTGTTTTTAACTCCCCTACATTTCTAACTTTAGGCATGCATGTATACTAAAGGTGTCTAGTTTCTAGTTGTTAGAAGAAGGGGGTGGGTTGCTCCAGTGAATAATTTATGACGCGACGGAACTGTCTACATAGGCTTATACTAAGATGTAAAGAGCAGGCTGGTTCTCTCTGGAGACGAGCTGCTCTCTATTGATGCGTGCACTTGTCAATAAAGAGCTTTTGATCGGACCTTGCTGGTGTTGCCTGCCTCTCTCGCGGTCAGACAACGAACTTTGCCGTCTGGGTTAGAGTCCCTGACATAAGTATAATCTAATATCTCATTGAAAGGTGACAGGGCCAGAAAGAGTTAATTAACTCACCTCACCGACTGACCTGACCCGTGGGTGAACCTTAAAAACTGGTTAACAAGATATGTAAATGAACAGAGCTTTGAAATGCAAGTCTGCAGTGTTAGAGGTAGAAGGGGAGGTCTTTGCTCAGGTCTTGTGATGTCAGCAAACAAGTCTTGTCTATTGCTCTAGTTTTAATTCAAAGAGCAAAAAAAGAATATTAACATTTATGATGGAACTTGAGTGAAATAGTATTATTGTCTGTGTCTCTTTGAAGGTTGTGGTAATCTGTATCTGAACTGTTTGATGGATGTACTAATTGCCAGGATGTTTGGAAGAAGAGTTAAGCCTATTGTTTTCTCAGGCTGAAAGGCTGCTGGAAATGTTTAAGAACCTGGGACACGATCCTTCTTCATCTCAGATCTGCTTTGGGTTTCAAGAGGGGGAAACCTTAAGCCACAAGGATTGAGATCCCCAGTCATTGACTGGAGCCACCCTGAATATGGACATTGGATTATAACCTATGGACTATTTCTAAAAGGACTTTTGGCAACTACAAGCTCATGTCTACTTTGTATCTGAACCTCAAAAATTGAATTCAAGTCTATATGTCTATTAATCTTTTAACCAACACTCACTCTCTCTCTTTTCTTTTCTAATAAATTTTAGCTTAGTTAATAAGAATTGGCTATAGCATGTATTTTAGGTAAAATCTAAGTTATAATTGAACCTGGTTATGTGGCTGATCCTTTGGGATCGGAAGAATCTTTTCTTTTATATGATGAAGTAAGATTTTCAGGAATCATCATCATATCTAACAGGTGTGTCTGGACGGAGGCCTGAGGCTGGGTACTTTAAGGGAACTGCACGGTTTAAACTTCTAAGTAACCAGTGAGGTACTACAGAAGCTGTTTTGTGCTGGCTTGGTAAATCTAAGTATTGAAATAACCAGCAGCGTTTGGGATTTGTCTGCCCTGTTTTGTCTGCAATTCACTCTGATTGAGTGAGCTGAGCTGGCTCCCACGGGCAGCACCGTCACACCTACAGCCAGGCTGCAGAGGTCCGGGGGATCTTAGGGGCCTTGGGGTGCACAGATACCTATGTCCAGGCCATATCGGTCCCTGGGGGGCTTAGAGAGTTTGGGGGGGACACAGATACCAATCTCCATGCTCTATGGTCCGATGGGGGCTTAGAGGGTTCGTGGGGGGCACATATTCCTACATCCAGGCTGTAGGGTTACCAGGGGGGCTTAGGGGGTTAGTGGGGGGCAAAGATACCTACGTCCAGGCTGGAGGCATCCTGGGAGTCTTAGGGGATTTGTGGGGGCCAAAGACACCTATGATGTCCAGGATGTAGGGGTACCAGTGGGTTTTAGGGGTTCGAGTGGGCACAGATACGTATGTCCAGGCTGTATCGTTCCCAGGGGGAGTTAGAGGTTTCATGAGGGGCACAGATATCTACGTACAGATTGTAGATGTCCCGGGAGGGGGGGGTTAGGGGGGTTGTGGGAGTGGAAATACCTATGTCCAGGCTGTAGGGGTTCCTGGGGGCTTAGAGGGTTTCTGAGGGGCACATATACCTACGTGCACACTGGAGTGTTGCAAGGGGCTTATGGAGTCTATATGGGGAACAGATACCAATGTTCTGGCTGTATAGGTCCCTCGGGGGCTTAGGGGGTTTGTGGGGGGCACAGATACCTAAGTTCAGGCTGGAGGGATCTCTGAGTGTCTTAGGTGTTTGGTGGGAGGCACAGATACCTACGTCCAGGCTGCAGGGGTCTCGGAGGGGCTTAGGGTCTGTCACGGAGTGTGGGGGAGTCCGGTCCTGCACCCCTCTTCCTGGGACTCACAGTGACTCTCAGCCAGTCAGTAAAACAGAAGGTTTATTGGACAACTGGAGCGAAGGATACAGCAGAGCTTGGAGGCACAAGCAGGACCCCACAATCAAGTCCTTCTAGGGGTTCAGGAAACTTAGTTCCCAGTTTGGGAATCCCTGAATTCAAACCACCCAGACCAAAACCGAAACTGAACTAACCCAACTCCCTCCAGCCGGCCATTTGCTGTGTCCAGCTTCCCAGGGAAAGGTGCTGACCCCTCCCCCCGCCTAGCTCAGGTTACAAGCTGAGCACATGTCCGGTCCTAAAGTCACCCCCTGCTCTCCCATCCCCCACACAGACAGTCCCTACTCCATCACAGTAATGCACAGAGCATTTCCCGCATGGAGCAACAGTGACACCATGTGGCCACGCACGGTAAAGCACAGAACATTTCCCATATGGAGCAACTGTGACACCGTGTGGCCAGGCAGGGTAATGCACAGACCATTTCCCACATGGAGCAACATTGACGCCTTGTGACTACACCAGCTAATGGACAGAGCATTTCCTGCATGGAGCAACAGTGACACCATGTGGCCATGCAGGGAAATGCCCAGAGCATTTCCTGGATGGAGCAACAGTGATTTCATGTGGCCACTCAGGGTAATGCACAGAGAATTTCTCTCATAGAGGAACAGTGACAACATGTGGCCATGCAGGGTAATGCACAGAGCATCATGCCTATGTAGAGGCTGTAGAGATCCCTGGGGGGCTTAAGGGTCGTGGGGGGCACAGATAGCTACGTCCAGGCTGGAGACATTCTGGTGGGCATTAGGGGCTTCATGAGGGGCACAAATATCTACGTCAGGGCTGGAGAGGTCCCTGGATGGCTTAGGGGGTTGTGGTGAGCATAGGTACATATGTCCAGGCTGCAGGGGTCCCAGAGGGACTTAGGGGGTGTCACGTAATGTGGTGGAATCTGGCCCTGCACCCCTCTTCCTGGGACACACCGTGACTCAGCCAGCCAGTAAAACAGAAGGTTTTTTTGGCCAACAGGAACGAAGGATACAGCAGGGCTTTTGGGCACAACCAGGACCCCTCAATCGAGTCCTTCTGGGGGTTCAGGAAGCTTAGTTCCCAGTTTGGGATTCCCTGAATTCCAACAACCCAGCTCCAAACCAAAACTGAACTAACTCCCTCCAGCCAGCCCCTTCCTTTATTCAGCTTCCTGGGTAAAGGTGCTGACCCCCTCCCAGCTGCCTAGCTTAAGTTACAGGCTTAGGTCCTGTCCCTCACCTAAAGCCACCCCCTGCTCTCCCATCCCCCACACAGACAGTCCCCACTCCATCACAGTAATGCACAGAGCATTTCCCCGCATAGAGCAACAGTGACACCATGTGGTCACGCAGGGTAATACACAGAACATTTTCGCGCATGGAGCAACAGTGACACCGTGTGGGCACACAGGGTAATGCACAGAGCATTTCCTGCATGGAGCAACAGTGACACCATGTGGTCACGCAGGGTAATGCACAGAGCATTTCCTGCATGGAGCAACAGTGACACCGTGTGGCCACACAGGGTAATGCACAGAGCATTTCCTGCATGGAGCAACAGTGACACCATGTAGTGACGCAGGGTAATGCACAGAGCATTTCCTGCATGGAGCAACAGTGACACCATGTGGCCACACAGGGTAATGCAGAGAGCATCGCACCTACGTGGAGGCTGTAGAGATCCCTCGAGGGCTTACGGGGGTTCGTAGGGTCACAGATATCTACATCCAGTATGGGCGGGACCCTGGGAGAGTTAGGGGGGTTGTGAGGGGCATAGGTACTTGCGTCCAGGCTGTAGAGGTCCTGGTGGGGATTAAAGGCTTCCTGGAGGACAGCAATATCTACGTCCAGGCTGAAGGGGTCCCTGGACGCTTAGGGGGTTGTGGTGAGCACAGTGATCCCTGGGGGTATAGGGACTTGGTGAGGGGCACAGGTACCTATGTATGTCCTGGAGGGGTCCCGGGGGGGGGGCTTAGTGGTACTGTAGGAGACACAGATACCTACGTCCAGGCTATAGGCATTCTGGGGGGGCTTAGGGCTTTGGGGGGGCACAGATACCTACATACAGCCTGGAGGGGTCCCGGGGGGCTTAGGTGGTTTGTGGGGAGGGCACAGATATGTACATCCAGGCTGGAGAGGTTCCGGACAGGATTAGGGGTTTTTTCGGATGGCAGAGATACCTATCTACATACTCTAGGGGTCCCGGGAGGCTTAGGGTTTTTTGGGAGGCACAGATATCTATGTCCAGGTTGGAGTGGTTCCTTGGGGGTTTAGGGAGTTCCTGGGGGGCACAGATACCTAGGTCCATGCTGTAGGGTTCCCTGGGTGGATTAGGGGTTTTCTGGGTGGCAGAGATACCTATGTCTAGGCTGTAGGGGTCCCTGGGAGGCTTAGGGGGTTTGTGGGGGGCAGAGATACCTACTTCCAGGCAATAGGTATTCCAGGGGGAATTAGTGTGTTGGGGGGGCACAGATACCTAGGTTCAGTCTGGAGGGTTCCCGAGGAGATTAGGCGGTTCACTGGGGGCCCAGATACATCCAGGCTGGATGTGTCCCGAGGAGCTTAGGGGGTTTGTGGGGTGCTCAGACACCTGTGTCCAGGCTGTAGGGATCCCTGGGAGGTTAGAGGTTCGTGGGTGTCACAGATAGGGACTTCCAGGCTGAAGGGGTCGCTGGGACGTTTAGGGGGTTTGTGGGAGTACAGATACCTACGTCCAGGCTAAAGGGGTAATGGGGGTGCTTAGGGAATCGGGGTGGACACAGATACCTACGTCCAGGGTCTAGGGGTCCCGAGGGGATTGGGGGTTGAGGGGGGAACAGATGCCTACGTCCTAGCTGAAGGGGTCCTGGGTGGTTTAGGAGGTTCGTTGGAGTCACAGATCCCTAAGTCCAGGCTGTAGGGGTTCCTGGGGTATTCGGGGATTTCTGGGGGTCACAGATACCTACGTTCAGACTGGAAGGGTTCCAGAGGGCTTAGGAGATTTATAGGGGGACAGATAACAACATCCTGGCTGTAGGGGTTCCCGTGGGGATTAGGTGGTTTATGGGGGGCACAGATTACTCATAGACTCTAGGACTGGAAGGGACCTCGAGAGGTCATCGAGTCCAGTCCCCTGCCCTCATGGCAGGACCAAATACTGTCTAGACCATCCCTAATAGACATTTATCTAACCTACTCTTAAATATCTCCAGAGATGGAGATTCCACAACTTCCCTAGGCAATCTATTCCAGTGTTTAACTACCCTGACAGTTAGGAACTTTTTCCTAATGTCCAACCTAAATCTCCCTTGCTGCAGTTTAAGCCCATTGCTTCTTGTTCTATCATTGGAGGCTAAGGTGAACAAGTTTTCTCCCTCCTCCTGATGACACCTTTTTAGATACCTGAAAACTGCTATCATGTCCCCTCTCAGTCTTCTCTTTTCCAAACTAAACAAACCCAATTCCTTCAGCCTTCCTTCATAGGTCATGTTCTCAAGACCTTTAATCATTCTTGTTGCTCTTCTCTGGACCCTCTCCAATTTCTCCACATCTTTCTTGAAATGTGGTGCCCAGAACTGGACACAATACTCCAGTTGAGGCCTAACCAGCGCAGAGTAAAGCGGAAGAATGACTTCTCGTGTCTTGTTTACAACACACCTGTTAATGCATCCCAGAATCACGTTTGCTTTTTTTGCAACAGTATCACACTGTTGACTCATATTAAGCTTGTGGTCCACTACGACCCCTAGATCTCTTTCTGCCATACTCCTTCCTAGACAGTCTCTTCCCATTCTGTATGTGTGAAACTGATTGTTCCTTCCTAAGTGGAGCACTTTGCATTTATCTTTATTGAACTTCATCCTGTTTACCTCAGACCATTTCTCCAATTTGTCCAGATCATTTTGAATTTTGACCCTGTCCTCCAAAGCAGTTGCAATCCCTCCCAGTTTGGTATCATCCGCAAACTTAATAAGCGTACTTTCTATGCCAACCTCTAAATCGTTGATGAAGATATTGAACAGATCCGGTCCCAAAACAGACCCCTGCGGAACCCCACTTGTTATACCTTTCCAGCAGGATTGGGAGCCATTAACAACTACTCTCTGAGTACGGTTATCCAGCCAGTTATGCACCCACCTTATAGTAGCCCCATCTAAATTGTACTTTCCTAGTTTATCTATAAGAATATCATGCGAGACCGTATCAAATGCCTTACTAAAGTCTAGGTATATCACATCCACCGCTTCTCCCTTATCCACAAGGCTCGTTATCCTATCAAAGAACGCTATCAGATTAGTTTGACACGATTTGTTCTTTACAAATCCATGCTGGCTATTCCCTATCACCTTATCACCTTCCAAGTGTTTGCAGATAATTTCTTTGATTACCTGCTCCATTATCTTCCCTGGCACAGAAGTTAAACTAACTGGTCTGTAGTTTCCTGGGTTGTTTTTATTTCCCTTTTTATAGATGGGCACTATATTTGCCTCCTTCCAGTCTTCTGGAATCTCCCCCGTCTCCCATGATTTCCCAAAGATAATAGCTAGAGGCTCAGATACCTCTTCTATTAACTCCTTGAGTATTCTAGGATGCATTTCATCAGGCCCTGGTGACTTGCAGGCATCTAACTTTTCTAAGTGATTTTTTACTTGCTCTTTCCTTATTTTCTCTTCTAAACCTACCCTCTTCCCGTAAGCATTCACTATACTAGACATTCCTTCAGACTTCTCAGTGAAGACTGAAACAAAGAAGTCATTAAGCATCTCTGCCATTTCCAAGTCTCCCGTTACTGTTTCCCCCTCCTCACTGAGCAGTGGGCCTACCCTGTCCTTAGTCTTCCTCTTGCTTCTAATGTATGACAGATACCAATGTCCTGGCTGTAGATGTTCCTCCACGGTGGCCTCAGGGCTGGAAGAGCTCCCACTCCCTTCTATTACCTGGGGGCTGCAGCAGGGGCACAGAGCTTCTCTGGTCTCACTCCTTTACCCCTGCCCCGCTGTGGCCCTGACACCAGAGAAGCTCTGTGCCCCTGCTGCAGCCTCTGCGCCATATCAGGGAGTGGGAGCTCCTCCAGCCCTGGGGCCACCGTGAGGGAGACTTTTCCAGGGGGACCCAATTTGGCCAGGGGCCCCCGGGACCCCGACAGCCTGGATGTAGGGTTATGTGCGACCACAGCCCCACTATGTACCCCAGGAACATCTACAGCCAGGACATTGGTATCTGTGCCCCCCGAACCCACAAAGCCCCCCAGGGAACTTTACAGCCAGTATGTTGGTATCTGTGCCCCCCATAAATCTCCTAAGCGCTCCAGGACCCCTCCAGTCTGCACGTAGGTATCTGTGACATCCAGAAATCCCTGAATGCCCCAGGAACCGCTACAGCCTGGACTTAGGTATCTGTGCCCCCCACAAACCCTCTATACCCCCAGGACCCCTCCAGCTCAGATGTAGATATCTGTACCCCCACAGCCCCCTGGGACTCCTACAGCCTGGAGGTTCGTATCTGTGTCCCCCATGAAACCCCAACCCCCCCTGCCCCCTCCAGCCTGGACATAAGTATCTGTGCACCCCATGAACCCATAAGCACCTGTAGGGACGCCTACAGCATGGACTTAGGTATCTGGGGCCCCCCAAAACCCTCTAAGCCCACCAGGGACCACTACAGCCTAGAGATAAGTATCTGTGCCCCCTGAACCCCATAAGCCCCCCCTGGATCCCTCCAGCCTGGATTTAGGTATCTGTGCCCCCTACGAACCCGCTAAGCTCCCCAGGGACCCTCCAGCCTGGACGGAGGTATCTGTGCCCCCCCACAATCCCTAAGTGCCGAGACACCCCTCCAGCCTGGAGGTAGGTATCTTTGCCGAACACAAACTGCCTAAGCCCCCCCCATCGGGAACCCTCCAGCCTGGATCTAGGTATCTGTGCCCCCCCAACACACTAATTCCCCCTGGAAGCCCTATTGCCTGGACTTAGGTATCGCTGCCCCCCACAAACCTCCTAAGCCTCCTAGGGACCCCTACAGCCTGTATGTATCTGTACCCCTCAGAAAACCCCTAATCCAACCGGGGACCCCTACAGCATGGACCTAGGTATCTGTGCCCCCCAGGAACCCCCTAAACCCCCCAGGAACCACTCCAACCTGGACATAGTTATCTGTGCCTCCCAAAAAAGCCCTAAGCCCCCCAGGAACCCCTAGATCCTGGAGATAGGTATCTCAGCTGTCCACAAAAATTCCTTATACTCCCTGGAACCTCTCCAGCCTGGACGTACATAGCTGTGCCCCCCACAACCCCCCTAAGCCCCCCGGGACCCCTCCAGCCTGGATGTAGGTATCTGTGTCCCCCCAAAACCCTAAGCCTCCCCAGAATGCCTATAGCCTGGACGTAGGTATCTGTGTCCCCTACAATACCACTAAGCCCCCGCAGGGACCCCTCCAGAACAAACATAGGTATCTGTGCCCCTCACCAAGTTCCTAAACCCCCAGGGATCACTGTGCTCACCACAACCTCTAAGCCGTCCAGGGACCTCTCCAGCCCGGACTGTAGATATTGGTGTCCTCCAGGAAGCCCTTAATCCCCACCAGGACCTCTACACCCTGGATGCAAGTACCTATGCCCCCCACAACACCCCTAACTCCCCCAGAGTCCCGTCCATCCTGGACGTAGGTATCTGTGACCCTACGAACCCCCTTAAGCCCCCCAGAATGCCTCCAGCCTGGACGTAGCTATCTGTACCTCCCATGACCCCTAAGCCCCCAGGGATCTCTACAGCCTCTACATAGGTGTGATGCTCTGTGCATTACCCTGAGTGGCCACACAGTGTCACTGTTGCTCCATGCAGGAAATGCTCTGGGCATTACTGTGATGGAGTGGGGACTGTCTGTGTGGGGGATGGGAGAGCAGCGGCTGACTTTAGGTGAGGGACAGGACCTAAGCCTGTAACTCGAGCTAGGCAGGGCTGAGAGAGTGAGCACCTTTGCCCGGGAAGCTGGACACAGGAAGGGGTCGGCTGGAGGGAGTTAGTTCAGTTTTGGTTTGGAGCTGGGTAGTTGGAATTCAGAGAATCCCAAACTGGGAACTAAGCTTCCTGAACCCCCAGAAGGACTCGAGGGAGTTAGTTCAGTTTTGGTTTAGAATTCCTTGGTGCAAAAACACCGTGAAACTCCCCTTTCTTCTTCACAGAGGGCTTCAACACCCCTTTTCTCACTCAGGCTCACAACTGCCCAGAATTCGAGAACTGTCCCTGTTCCCATTGGACAAATGGGAGGAGCCTGAGGTACAGAGAAGGGAGGAGACCTACCCAAGGGCCTACACAGCAAGGCGGTGGCAGAGCCAGAAAGAGAAGCCGCCAGTCAGACTCCTGTTCTAACAGACAACAAATCCCCCCAGAGGCAGGGATAGAGCTCAGGAACTGAGATGGTTGGAAAATTTCATTCCAACCGTTTCTGTCCAAATATCCCATTCAGACTAAACAAGTTTGTTTCTCAGAATCATAACAAGTGAGATGGAAGTTCTTTGCAAAAAGATTTTGTTGCAAAACAAAAGCATCTCCTGTTTGTCACAGTGTTTTAAATTGTGTCATCACGCACAAGGAGGAGACACTTAGATCTTGAAAATTAGATAAAATGCTTCAGTCTGAGCTAAGTCATTGCTGCTCTTAACAATTCCAAAATAAAAAAATACAAATAAAAAAGATTGTTTCAGCTAATCTATTATGTCATAATCTGCTCTGGTAAACGTGATGGGACACCTCATATTATGCACTACTCTTAGTGACACTCTCCAATGGATCCCCATCCTCCACCCACCATGAGGTAGGTAAGAGTGGATCATTATTATGCCTACTTGAAAGCACACCATGGCCGCTTCACTTCTCCTGCCTCCCCTAGACCCTGGACGTAGGTATCTGTGTCAGCCCCGATCCCTTAAGCACTCCCATTACCCCTTCAGCCTGGACGTAACTACCTGTGACCCCCACGAACCCCCTAAGCCCCCAGGGATCACAACAGCCTGGACACAGGTGTCTGAGCACCCCACAAACCTCCTAAGCTCCTCGGGACACATCCAGCCCTAAGCCCCCCGGGACTCCAAGAGTATGGAGATAGGTATCTCTGCCATGCGCAAAAACCCATAATCCTCTCTGGAACCTCTCCTGCCTGGATGTACATATCTGTGCCCCTCCCCACAAACCACCTAAGCCCCCCGGGAACCCTCCAGCCTGGATGTAGGTATCTGTGCCCCCCCAAAGCCCTAAGCCCCCCCAGAATGCTTATAGCCTGGACGTCGGTATCTGTGTCTCCTACAGTGCCACTAAACCCCCCCCAGGGACCCCTCCAGGACATACATAGGTATCTGTGCCCCTCACCAAGTCCCTATGCCCCCAGGGATCACTGTGCTCACCACAACCCCCTAAGCGTCCAGGGACCCCTTCAGCCTGGACGTAGATATTGCTGTCCTCCAGGAAGCCTTTAATCCCCACCAGGACCTCTACAGCCTGGACGCAAGTACCTATGCCCCTCACAACCCCCCTAAATCTCCCAGGGCCCCGCCCATACTGGATGTAGGTATCTGTGACCCTACGAACCACCGTAAGCCCTCAAGGGATCTCTACAGCCTCCACGTAGGTGCGATGCTCTGTGCATTACCCTGTGTGGCCACATGGTGTCACTGTTGCTCCATGCAGGGAAATGTTCTGTGCATTACTTTGTGTAACCACGTGGTGTCACTCTTGCTCCATGCAGGAAATGCTCTGTGCATTACCCTGTGTGGCCACACGGTATCACTGTTGCTCCATGCAGGAAATGCTCTGTGCATTACCCTGCGTGACCACATGGTGTCACTGTTGCTCCATGCAGGGAAATGCTCTGTGCATTACCCTGCGTGACCACATGGTGTCACTGTTGCTCCATGCAGGGAAATGCTCTGTGCATTACCCTGCGTGACCACATGGTGTCACTGTTGCTCCATGCAGGAAAAGCTCTGTGCATTACCCTGCATAACCACGTGGTGTCACTCTTGCTTCATGCAGGAAATGCTCTGTGCATTACCCTGTGTGGCCACACGGTATCACTGTTGCTCCATGCAGGAAATGCTCTGTGCATTACCCTGCGTGACCACATGGTGTCACTGTTGCTCCATGCAGGAAATGCTCTGTGTATTACCCTGTATGGCCACACAGTGCCACTGTTGCTCCATGCGGGGAAATGCTCTGTGCATTACCCTGCGTTACCACATGCTGTCACTGTTGCTCCATGCAGGAAATGCTCTGTGCATTACCCTGCGTGGCCACACAGTGTCACTGTTGCTCCATGCAGGAAATGCTCTGTGCATTACCCTGTGTGGCCACACGGTGTCACTGTTGCTCCACGGGGGAAATGCTCTGGGCATTACCCTGCATGGCCACACAGAGTTACTGTTGCTCCATTCGCGAAATGCTCTGGGCATTACTGTGATGGAGTGGGGACTGTCTGTGTGGGGACTGGGAGTGCAGCGAGTGACTTTAGGTGAGGGACAGGACCTAAGCCTGTAACTTAAGCTAGGCAGCTGGGAGGGGGTCAGCACCTTTGCCCAGGAAGCTGAATAAAGGAAGGGGCTGGCTGGAGGGAGTTAGTTCAGTTTTGGTTTGGAGCTGGGTTGTTGGAATTCAGGGTATCCCAAACTGGGAACTAAGCTTTCTGAACCCCCAGAAGGACTCTATTGAGGGGTCCTGGTTGTGCCCAAAAGCCCTGCTGTATCCTTCGTTCCTGTTGGCCAAAAAAACCTTCTGTTTTACTGGCTGGCTGAGTCACTGTGTGTCCCAGGAAGAGGGGTGCAGGGCCAGATTCCACCACACTACGTGACACCCCCTAAGTCCCTCTGGGACCCCTGCAGCCTGGACGTAGGTATCTGTGCCCCCCACCAAACTCCTGAGCCCCCCCCGACCCCCTACAGCCTGGACCTAGATATCTGTGCCCCCCACGAACTCCCTAAGCCCCCCAGGCACCCCTTGAGCCTGGACGTAGGTGGAACCCTTCTGCCAGGCTGAACTGATAGCAGCAAGGACTGGGTTCAATACATAGGGGTCCCTTGCCTACAATGTAATGCAAACCAGCTCGAGCCCCCACCCAGTGACATGGGAAAATTTTACATACGCACTCCTAGGTGCCTTAAAGAGGCAATACTTCCCCTCTCGCAAGCATAGAGTCTGGGTGTAGCAGAAAATGTTTAATAACGTGAGATAAACAACATAGCATTAAATTGGGAAAACACCTCAACTAGGCCGTGTCCTTTTCCCTGGGCTCATGAGTCCAGCAATCCCCAAATCACCCCAAGGATCCAAAGTCCAATATCTCCAACGTTTCAAGAGTCCAGCAACCCCAAAATCACCCACAGTTGCGCAACCCCAGAGTTCAAGAGTCTATCTGCAGGGTTTTTCCCCCTGCCAGCCTGAGTAGAAAGGGGCACCTTATGTGGTCCACTGCTGACTGCTCTGCCTCTCCATGGGATTCTGCTTTTGCCTTCCCCACAAACTGCTCAGCTCAGTCCCCCAGCTGCTCTGCCAGCCGACCTGTGTTCTGCTCCAGCTGTCCCCCAAAACTGCTAGACTCACCTCACTCTGTGGGCCACTCCCACAAATTGCTCCTGTCTGCCAACTACTGTGTTCTGCAATACAGTTTCAGAGTCCCCCACAAGCTAACACATCTTTTCAGTGATTTCAGCTCAAGAACCTAGAAATTCAACTTTTAAGAGAATAAAAAATCAACACTGCTACTCAACTGTTAAAAGAAAAAAAGTGCAATTGGTGACTCTAGCTCACCCAAGGAGCCCACTCCCTTGTCTAGTGAGTGCCACTCAACTGATGGTGAGAATCCCTGTCTCAAAGTTGTTTCACAGTTCCTCATCCACACAATCAGGGTGACAACACTCCACATCTCACACCCCAACAACAAATAAACTGGGGATACCATAGCTGCCAAAGTAACCATCCCAGGCTGCCGTGGCCGTGTCACGCACGGTGGGTGTGTCTATGGAAACATGATCAGACCCTGAAATCCTTTTCCACACTTGCCATAATTCACCACCAGATGTGAGGGTAGAGTTCATCCTGCTTCTGCTTACATAGGTATCTGTGCCCCCCACAACCCCCTAATCCCACCAGAACCCATCTAGCCTGGATAATGGTATCTGTGCTCTCCACAAACCTCTAAGCCCCCTAGGGAACCCACAAGCCCAGATGTAGGCATCTGTATGCCCCACACACCCCTTAATACCCACAGGAATCTTCCAGACTGTAGGTAGGTATCTGTGACCCCTAGAGCCCCACAAAATCCCTCGGGACCCCTACAGCATGGATGTTTGTATCTGTGACCGACAAAAACCGCCTAAGTTACCCAGGGCCACCTACCATCAGGATGTAGGTATCTGTTCCCCCCCCCAAACACACTTAATCCCCCCGGAACCCCTCCAGCCTAGATGCAGGTATCTCTGACCCCACGAATCTGCTAAGACATGACAGGACCCCTCCAGCATCGCCATAGATATCTGTGCCCACACAACCCTCCTAAGACCCCCAAAACCCCTCCAGCCTAGACGCAGGTATCTGTGCCCAGCATGAACCCCCTAAGGTCCCTAGGACCACTCTTGCCTGGATGAATGTATCTGTGCCCCTTACAAACCCCTAAGACACCCCCAGGATCCCTGTAGACCGGACGTAGATATCTGTGCACCCTCACGAACCCACTGATCCTCTCAGCGACCCCTACAGCATGGAAGTAGGTATCTGTACCCCAAAATTCCCCAAAGCAACCCCAGGACACCTACAGCCTCGATATAGGTATCTGTGCCCCCGCACAACTCCCTAATACCCCCAGAACTCCTCCAGCCTGGACGTAAATATTTGTGACTTCCAGGAACCCCCAAAGCCCTCCCCAGGACTTCTCCAGTCCCTACATAGGTATCTCTGCCCCCCACCAGCCTTCTAAGACCCATAGGGCCCCCACCAGCCTGGTTATAGCTATGTGTACGCCACACAAAACCCTAAGCTCCCCAGGGCCCCCTCCAACCGGTACGTAGGTATCTGCGCAACCACAAACCCTTAAGTCCCCCAGGGACCCCTCCAGACCATACGTAGGTTTCTGTGACCCTTACCAACTCCTTAAACCCCCAGGGACCACTACAGCATGGACGTATGTATCTATGCTCACCACAACCCCCTAAGCCATCCAGGGACCTCTCCAGCCCTGACGTAGATATTTGTGCCCCTCATGAAGCCCCTAATGCCCACCAGAATGTCTCCAGCCTGGACGTAGCTATCTGTGCCCCCCCACGACCCCTAAGTCCCCCAGGCATCTCTACAGCCTCTACATAGGCTTGATGCTCTGTGCATTACCCTGCATGACCACATGTTGTCACTGTTCCTCTATGAGAGAAATGCTCTGTGCATTACCCTGCATGGCGACATGGAATCACTGTTGCTCCATCCAGGAAATGCTCTGTGCATTTCCCTGCATGGCCACATGGTGTCACTGTTGCTCCATGCAGGAAGTGCTCTGTGCATTACCCTGCATGGCCACACAGTGTCACTCTTGCTCCATGCAGGAAAAGCTCTGTGCATTACCCTGTGTGGCCACACGGTGTTACTGTTGCTCCATGCGCGAAATGCTCTGGGGATTACTGTGATGGAGTGGGGACTGTCTGTGTGGGGATTGGGAGGGCAGCGGGTGACTTTAGGTGAGGGACAGGACCTAAGCCTGTAACTTAAGCTAGGCAGCGGGGAGGGGGTCAGCACCTTTGCCCAGGAAGCTGAATAAAGGAAGGGGCTGGCTGGAGGGAGTTAGTTCAGTTTTGGTTTGGAGCCGGGTTGTTGGAATTCAGGGAATCCCAAACTGGGAACTTAGCTTCCTGAACCCCCAGAAGGACTCGATTGAGGGGTCCTGGTTGTGCCCAAAAGCCCTGCTGTATCCTTCGTTCCTGTTGGCCAAAAAAACCTTCTGTTTTACTGGCTGGCTGAGTCACTGTGTGTCCCAGGAAGAGGGGTGCATGGCCAGATTCCACCACACTACGTGACACCCCCTAAGTCCCTCTGGGACCCCTGCAGCCTGGACGTATGTATCTATGCTCACCACAACCCCCTAAGCCATCCAGGGACCTCTCCAGCCCTGACGTAGATATTTGTGCCCCTCATGAAGCCCCTAATGCCCACCAGAATGTCTCCAGCCTGGACGTAGCTATCTGTGCCCCCCCACGACCCCTAAGTCCCCCAGGCATCTCTACAGCCTCTACATAGGCTTGATGCTCTGTGCATTACCCTGCATGACCACATGTTGTCACTGTTCCTCTATGAGAGAAATGCTCTGTGCATTACCCTGCGTGGCCACATGGAATCACTGTTGCTCCATCCAGGAAATACTCTGTGCATTTCTCTGCATGGTCACATGGTGTCACTGTTGCTCCATGCAGGAAATGCTCTGTCCATTACCTGGTGTGGTCACAAGGCATCAATGTTGCTCCATGCGGGAAATGCTCTGTGCATTACCCAGTGTGGACACACGGTGTCACTGTGGCTCCATGCGGGAAATGCTCTGTGCATTACTGTGATGGAGTAGGGACTGTCTGTGTGGGGGATGGGAGAGCAGGGGGTGACTTTAGGACCGGACACGTGCTCAGCCTGTAACCTGAGCTAGGCGCGGGGAGGGGTCAGCACCTTTGCCCGGGAAGCTGGACACAGCAAATGGCCAGCTGGAGGGAGTTGGGTTAGTTCAGTTTCGGTTTTGGTCTGGGTGGTTGGAATTCAGGGATTCCCAAACTGGGAACTAAGTTTCCTGAACCCCTAGAAGCACTTGATTGTGGGGTCCTGCTTGTGCCTCCAAGCTCTGCTGTATCCTTCGCTCCTGTTGTCCAATAAACCTTCTGTTTTACTTGCTGGCTGAGAGTCACTGTGAGTCCCAGGAAGAGGGGTGCAGGACCGGACTCCCCCACACTCCGTGACAGACCCTAAGCCCCTCCGAGACCCCTGCAGCCTGGACGTAGGTATTTACACTCCCACAACCCCTCTAACCCCCCCCTCCCGGGACATCTGCAATCTGGACGTAGATATCTGTGCCCCTCACGAAACCTCTATCCCCCCCTGGGAACGATACAGCCTGGACATACGTATCTGTGCCCACTCGAACCCCTAAAACCCACTGGTACCCCTACAGCCTGGACATCATAGGTGTCTTTGGCCCCCACAAATCCCCTAAGACTCCCAGGATGCCTCCAGCCTGGACGTAGGTATCTTTGCCCCCCACTAACCCCCTAAGCCCCCCTGGTAACCCTACAGCCTGGATGTAGGAATATGTGCCCCCCACGAACCCTCTAAGCCCCCATGGGACCCCTAGAGCATGGAGATTGGTATCTGTGTCCCCCCCAAACTCTCTAAGCCCCCCAGGGACCGCTATGGCCTGGACATAGGTATCTGTGCACCCCAAGGCCCCTAAGATCCCCCGGACCTCTGCAGCCTGTCTGTAGGTGTGACGGTGCTGCCCGTGGGAGCCAGCTCAGCTCACTCAATCAGAGTGAATTGCAAACAAAACAGGGCAGACAAATCCCAAACGCTGCTGGTTATTTCAATACTTAGATTTACCAAGCCAGCACAAAACAGCTTCTGTAGTACCTCACTGGTTACTTAGAAGTTTAAACCACGCAGTTCCCTTAAAGTACCCAGCCTCAGGCCTCCGTCCAGACACACCTGCTGGATATGATGATGATTCCTGAAGATCTTACTTCATCATATAAAAGAAAAGATTCTTCCGATCCCAAAGGATCAGCCACATAACCTGGTTCAATTATAACTTAGATTTTACCTAAAATACATGCTATAGCCAATTCTTATTAACTAAGCTAAAATTTATTAGAAAAGAAAAGAGAGAGAGAGAGTGTTGGTTAAAAGATTAATAGACATATAGACTTGAATTCAATTTTTGAGGTTCAGATACAAAGTAGACATGAGCTTGTAGTTGCCAAAAGTCCTTTTAGAAATAGTCCATAGGTTATAATCCAATGTCCATATTCAGGGTGGCTCCAGTCAATGACTGGGGATCTCAATCCTTGTGGCTTAAGGTTTCCCCCTCTTGAAACCCAAAGCAGATCTGAGATGAAGAAGGATCGTGTCCCAGGTTCTTAAACATTTCCAGCAGCCTTTCAGCCTGAGAAAACAATAGGCTTAACTCTTCTTCCAAACATCCTGGCAATTAGTACATCCATCAAACAGTTCAGATACAGATTACCACAACCTTCAAAGAGACACAGACAATAATACTATTTCACTCAAGTATCATCATAAATGTTAATATTCCTTTTTTGCTCTTTGAATTAAAACTATAGCAATAGACAAGACTTCTTTGCTGACATCACAAGACCTGAGCAAACACCTCCCCTTCTACCTCTAACACTGCAGACTTGCATTTCAAAGCTCTGTTCATTTACATATCTTGTTAACCAGTTTTTAAGGTTCACCCACGGGTCAGGTCAGTCGGTGAGGTGAGTTAATGAACTCTTTCTGGCCCTGTCACCTTTCAATGAGATATTAGATTATACTTATGTCAGGGACTCTAACCCAGATGGCAAAGTTCGTTGTCTGACCGCGAGAGAGACAGGCAACACCAGCAAGGTCCGATCAAAAGCTCTTTATTGACAAGTGCACGCATCAATAGAGAGCAGCTCGTCTCCAGAGAGAACCAGCCTGCTCTTTACATCTTAGTATAAGCCTATGTAGACAGTTCCGTCGCGTCATAAATTATTCACTGGAGCAACCCACCCCCTTCTTCTAACAACTAGAAACTAGACACCTTTAGTATACATGCATGCCTAAAGTTAGAAATGTAGGGGAGTTAAAAACAAACAAAGAACAAAACCAGGGAGGCTGGGAAACTAGGACTCTTATCAGTTCTTCGAAGGAGCTGGCCGAACACAACACATCTGGTACTATGCCAGGAATGCAGCTTCTCTCTTATCTCACTTTTTCCCAGCGCTTGTGAGACATGCTGCTGCTTCTCAGTGTTTTCCACTCAGGGATTACCCACAAACCTCTGTTAGCCTGACTTTGGTCAGGTTGGCATACCTGGTTTTGTCTGCTATATCTTTATTCAGGCCTAACAATCCCCCCTTTGTCCCTAGAGGACCATAATGGGACTCTTGGGACACATATCCATTTAACAATTGTACGGGGGAGGCTAGTAAACCATGACCCAAGGTCTGAGTGGAGGTCCTTAAAACTAAAAGTGTGATCAAGAGATATAGCATGGAAAACAACAGCAACATTCTTAATAGCTTGTAAATCTTTGTCAATTAAGCCAGAGTGATTAACAGCAAAGCAACATTTTTCCCCAATGCGAGCACAAGCCCCTCTCTAATTCAGCATTCATGGCATTTAGCACACGTCTATTTTGCAAAGTTACTTCTGCTACTTCATCAGTCTTTCGTTGCAACTTTTGGAAAGCGTCTATTAATGCATTAGCTGGTTTTTTCAAGCTCTGCAGAAATATTTACAACTGCTCTCTTGAGCTTAGCCACCCACAATCCAGGAATGAGTGCACGGACAAAGGAGTGGAATCCTGTTTGTCTGACAACTAAGGGATTGGGGCACTGACTATAAATCAGTTAGGTATACCAAGTGGTCTAATTTCCCAGATGTTTCGGTGAATAATCCAGTCCCATGTGCATCCTCCCCATGGACCCGTCAGGATTCGGTATGTGGAAGCCCACACCCCCCAGTCCAAATGCTTGGAAGGAGCACTGTAAATGTTTACACTTCCACCCAGAAAGTCTTTAGTATATCTCCATGACCACAGATCAGATGGTACTCCTGATGTGTCTGTAAGGGCAGTGGGCCAAGTCTGGTACTCAAGATCACTCCAAATGGCCATCAGCTGGTCATTCAGGAAATTCTGAATCTCCAAACATACTAGATCCCACTGCAATGCCTTCCCAGCCTCAGTGATATTTAATACCATCTTTCCTTGGTGTAGTACTATATTACATTTGTTATTTAACTATTTTCAGGTACTTTTAAAAGGCATTGACATTAATAGCATAGGAGGGGGTTACATTATTAGTCACTGGAATGGTTTCAATACAGGTAAAATTTCCAGTGGCAGAACAAACTCTTCGGGTACTTGTTATTTAAAATCCAATTAGAGAGAGCAATACATGCTGAAGAATTTATCCACAACACAGGGCACAGCCTGTAGAATAAACCCCAAAATCCAATCAATACCACATTCCCAAGCATGGGTCCCACAAATTTTTTCTGCCAGTGTACAATTCTTTGTTTCTTCACCGGGGTCAGTTCTTAATGTCCTTTCTAGTCAGGAATTCCTGGACTTTAGCAATTTCAGTGGAGTGAGTGTTCCTTCTTCTTTCCCAAAACAGTCTTGGTGCAGCATCATATAGGGGAGAGGTTACTAGCACATCACCCTGTAATGGTTTTGCTTTTTCTAGAAAAATTCAAAGGCACAGTAGATCTGTCAGTGGATAAGGGAGAGGCTACTAGCACTTCACCTTGTACTTTTTCCCTACTGTCCAGAAGGCACAGTGGAGCTAGAAGGTGAAATAGGCTAATCATCAGTAGGAGAATTCTCCCAATGTGGAGGGGTCTTTTTGCAGTGAGAATCTTGGGTCCAAGCAGTCAGTCTTTGGTACTTCACAGCGGTGTTGGTAGTCATCAGGACTTAAGGGCCTTTCCAGCATGGAGCCAAGGCAGTCTTTCGTTGGTGGACCTTTACATCAATCCCGTCTCCTGGTTCCAAGGAGTGGCAGGGCTGCTAGGGTCTTTGGGTAGCGCTTCCTTACCTGTGAGAAAAAAAACTTAACACATTTCATTAGTGCCTGGCAGTGTTTTTCAGATCTCATAGCTGCATGGGCAAATTCAAGCCCTCCTTTTCCTGGTTGTTAACCAAGTCTTAACTGTGAGCAGTGTCCTTGAATGGAGTCAGTGTCTTATCTATAGCCTGAGCTTGCTATTTTATTTTATTTTATTTTTTCAGTTAATTCATTCTGTTCTTTGTGCTTCTTCCCTTCTTGGCTTCTTTTAACCTGCAAAGGCAACTTTCACTTTTTACTCATACACCTTTTTCCCAACAATGAACACCTACACATTGTCATTATACAGTACATTAGTCTTATTATTTAATATATGCCACACACACTCTTTTACTAAAATAACCTTATTACAGAGCTTTCGAGCAACAAGCCAGGACAAGCACACCCACTTTGAGGAGTTCACTCAATACAACCTCTAGTCCAATAGCCTTCCACCATCCCCAGCCCTCTGGCTAGAAATCTGAGGTAGCCAGAAAGATCCCATGTACAATATGGGGAGTGGGTTAACTTTTCATGTCCTTGCTTTCAAAGACTGTTGGTATGCAAATTTTAACAACAATTTTTGCAATTAACAATTTGACCAATAAAGTTTCTTTTCCTTACTTAAGGAAATGCATTAGACTTTAGTATATCACATTCTCCTGATTTACCTAAACACTTTGTATTCCAAGTTGAACAAAACAAGTATCTGCATTTTAATTTAAACTTTTTGTTTGCTTTTAAACTAGATTATTTTATAAAAATATTAAACACAAGAATTCCGGCCACAAGACAAACACCACAAGACAGAACATAGAACACAAAACATAATTTCTATTGTGCCAGTAAATGCATGGTACGTTGAATGCTGTTTAGCTGGCACCAGTTTTCTCTTATTATCTGAAAGACAAAAAAACAGAGGTCTACCCCTTCTGGGCAGACAATCATTGCTTAAAATAGACAAATACCCTTGTTGATTTCAGGAAAAACAGAGGAATTATCCCATATTTTATGTGTTTCATAGGCAGCCCAGGTTTCAGTGGCTCCTACCTTATCAGTTAGATAATTTGCATGAATACAGATGCTTTCTGGCTTGCTTTTTACTTTTAACTCTTGCTTTCAAACACTGAAAGAAAACATCACTACTTATAGTGCCCTTACAGCCTAATAAAATTTCAATTACATAGCACTATATACATTCTTCAGCTAATTTAACTAAATTCTAAATGATTGCAATTAACAATTTCTTTGCCTCAATTTATTTACAAACATTTCAAAGACACCAAGAACTTTCCTCTTCAGCATTTTTGCAAAGTTCAACTGCTGTTTCCTCCAGCAACTACAGAGTTAACTTCTCACTCTCCCTTAAATCACTTGCTTGTCTCCCAACAGCCACTTTTATCAACTCAAATCACCATTCCAAGTAAGTTCTGGGTATTTTAATCCCCATGCTTACACTTACTTACTCCTTCCTTCCACTACACCCTTAAAGTTTTCCAACCTGTTTTCCAATCTCTCTGTCTGTTGCCTGCCCGCCTGGGCCCGATCCTGCTTTTCTCACTGAACCGTCCCTTCCATAGGCACCAACTTCTTCCACTACCAGTTTAGCTAGGAGGGTGGGCTTCTCAACTAGCCCCCCACCCCTCCTGGTCTCTTCCCTTAAACATTCTTACTCACAAGACTACCCGAGTCCTCCTTCATGAGGCTTGCCACCTAGACGAAGACACATGGCCCATTGGGCAAAGGCCATTTACTTAACATATAATTTGAAGGACTACTCTTAGAGGGTTTACCCAGAGACTCATTCATCTGTTTGACACTTAAACAGAAAAGAGAATTACACAGAGAGCAGAGGGAATTACAGTCTAAGCCAGACTTTCCCACTTCTATACACTGACCGCTACAGGGGACGGGACAGAAGGATCTCAATTTAACCTCAGAGCTGTCTCGCACACATGGCTTCCACTCCGAGGAATTACGAACAAGAGGTTCAGTTCCACCCACACTCCTAACACCCAAATGAACAGAGAAAAAAAACAACAACAGTAACTGGTTAAATAGAACAGAACCAGAACCAAATAGTGTTTCCTTATCCTATTAGGACTCACTTTTACTCGTGCAGTTCTCAGCATATAACACCAACAGTACCAAGCAAAGCAAACACAAAATAACAAGGGTAAAACAAATAGATGGTGTAAATTCTGCAGGGCTCCCCTCTTCTTAATTGCTCACCAAACTGTGACAAATTTCTGTTACCAATCTATCCCTCATGTCAGATGATCAGGCTGACACTACAGGATCGTTGGGGGAAGATAAAGAAAACACACCATATAACTGAATTTTAAAGCTTCATTAATAAAATAATAAAACAACAACGGAGAGTGTTGGGAACGCTCCCACATCACTCAGGAAAATATTAATGCCCCAAGCCCGAAGCTCCTTTCATACTTACACACGTACGTCCAGACTGGCCACTTCTGTGTATAATGTTCAGAGGAGGGGGAGAGGTGGAAGGGAGATTATCCTGTATACAGCTTGTCCAGAATTTCCAACATGCTTCTGCTCTTGGGAGGGCTGTTCTTTTACACCCTGGAATCTCCTGCGGCGTCTCTTTCAGAGATTCCAGTCCAGGTCGGCTGCCTGTGGCTTCTTTGGTGTCACCAAGCCACACCGACTCCAGGGTCACAAAGGCACACTGTTGGATCTTACTGGACAGTTAAGCTTTGCAAATGTAATTTCAGTTCTGTAACTTGTATTTCCTTTGCTTCGCCTCTGTCTATATTTTTTCCTTCACAGCCAGCTGGGGCCGAAAGCAGCCCCTCCCTGCACCAAGCACAGTCCGCGCCGCTTCCTGACCCTGAACGCAGAGCACCCCCCTCCTTCCATCCCGGGGCCAAGATGATTTTTAAATTAACCCGTTCCTTATGTCTTTTTCTTTCTTTTTCTCTTTCCCATTAAACATTCTAGTAGCAATGCTAACTACTTCAGACAAACTTTTCCCTTGCGTACCATCTGGATGCTTTCTAAATCTTTTTGCAATATCCTTTGCACATTGTGACATGAAAACCATTTTAACCATCTCCTTTCCATGATCAGTTTCAGGATTTAAATTCCCATGCTTTTTAACTTCACAAATCAGTCGAGCACAAAAGTCAGAGAGGTGCTTATCTGGATGCTGAACACAAGCAGTCACCTTGCTCCAATTTGGAGTAGCCTCCCCTGCATCTCTAATACCATTCAAAACAGCTTTTAAAAATCCATCCAACTTTGTCTTTTGAGCTGGATTATTGGGATTCCAGTTAGGGTCAGTAATTAGCCAAGGTGCATTCAAATGAGCTGCAGATTTTTCTTTTACTTTTTGTCTTTCATCTTCTGTCATGAGAGTATCTAATAACTGATTTACATTTGCCCAAGTGGGCACATGAGTGAAAAAGATTGTGCAGAACATTCTTTCCACTGCCTCAGGATTGTCTCATAAGTGAGGCATAGTGCACTGCCAGTTAAACAAATTTGAAGTTGCAAACAGGGTATGGGTAAAACCATCTCATGTTCCCCAGCAACCAGTAGAACCAGATAAGTTCTCAATGAGGCTTGTAATATCAGAGGTGTCTCAGAAACATTCTCTCTCATGGAGTTAAGTAACCTAGTGGAGGTCCACAAGGGCAAGGACAAGGGCTGCTGTAATATTGGGGGTGTTTGAAAAGCAGTCCCTGACCAAGTTTGCAAAAGGCTGGCTGGAGGCTGCACAGAGGGGGTGAGGCTGCCTGATTCCTCTGAAGATGAGGGAACATCACTCTGAGCTCCCCCTTGATTCTCCTCTGTCCCTGAACTGTCCCTAACCTGCTTTTGAATCCTTGCACTCCATCAGACGGGGAAGAACAGGAACAAAATTGTCCTCCTCCCGGTGCGGCTCTGGTGCATATGGTGGGTGATTTTTTTACAAGAGCTCTCTATACAAACAGCTTCAAAAGCTACCCATCCCTCCATGGGTTTATAATTATACCATACAAACAAGTAATCCATTTGTCTCGGCCTAAGATCAACCAAAATATCCCTTAAGGAGTTCCTCCTATCTGTGGAAAAGGTTTCACCCACCGGCCAGTCTCTAGTTGGGGACAAATGAAAGGTAAATGATGGCCATTGGATCCAACACAGATTTCTCATCTTAAATTTAACTAGATCAGCTGTCTCAGAAATCTCTTTCCAATCTCTTAAGTATCAGAGACAACGGGGCATCCCCCGGGCACTTACTGCCAACTTGTCTCATTTTAATGAAGGGACTCTAACCCCTCTTCATGAAGGGACTCTAACCCCTCCTCCCCGGGTCGAGGTAAAGGGACTCTAACCCCCACCTCCCAGCGTCGAGCGCTCGCTTACCTCTCCAGAGACTTGAACACCTGGACTGAAACTCAAACCCAGGCTGGGACTCTAACCCAGACAACTTGGATCCTGTGCAAACCTGGACTGGGACTCTAACCCAGACCTGGACTGGGACTCTAACCCAGACCTAAGTAGTCAGGGACTCTAACCCCGACAACCTGGACCCTACTCAATGGGTAGGTGGACGTTGCTGGATTTCTACGAGTTTCAGCTGGTTCACAGAACACGCCTTATCGCCAACGCAGAGATCAGATCACCAGGCAAGTCTCCTCTAAACTGGAGGATGCGCGCTGCGTTGCCTGAGGGTCCGATCCCCCGCCGGAGAGTCAGACGGGTCCCGGCGGAGTCGCCAAAGATGTCAGGGACTCTAACCCAGACGGCAAAGTTCGTTGTCTGACCGCGAGAGAGACAGGCAACACCAGCAAGGTCCGATCAAAAGCTCTTTATTGACAAGTGCACGCATCAATAGAGAGCAGCTCGTCTCCAGAGAGAACCAGCCTGCTCTTTACATCTTAGTACAAGCCTATATAGACAGTTCCGTCGCGTCATAAATTATTCACTGGAGCAACCCACCCCCTTCTTCTAACAACTAGAAATAGACACCTTTAGTATACATGCATGCCTAAAGTTAGAAATGTAGGGGAGTTAAAAACAAACAAAGAACAAAACCAGGGAGCGAAAACAAGGAGGCTGGGAAACTAGGACTCTTATCAGTTCTTCGAAGGAGCTGCCCGAACACAGCACATCTGGTACTATGCCAGGAATGCAGCTTCTCTCTTATCTCACTTTTTCCCAGCGCTTGTGAGACATGCTGCCGCTTCTCAGTGTTTTCCACTCAGGGATTACCCACAAACCTCTGTTAGCCTGACTTTGGTCAGGTTGGTATACCTGGTTTTGTCTGCTATATCTTTATTCAGGCCTAACAATTATAATGTCACAGTCTCGGTGAATTGACTGCTGCAGCTCCCCGTAGACTCTGCCTGCGCCTCTCACCGAGCTGGAGTACAGCAGGCGAGGGGAGAGCACTCAATGTATTGCATCTACACTAGACGCGATATATCAACCCCCGCTGGATCGATCGCTGCCCACCGATTCGGCAGGTGGTATAGACATACCCCCAGTATCTGGTGATCGGAGCTGGACCCCCGAGGGGGACACATTGAAGGAACTCAGGGGTTAAGGTGCCTCTATTGTCAACTGTCAGGGCTGCTGTGGCTCAGAGGAGGGTGCTTGACTGCCTGGCAGGCTTAGGCGCCGCAAGCCTTGGAGGTGGGAGAAGTGAAGCGGCCACGGCGTGCTCGGGGTGCTCGTGCTCGGAGCAGGGGTGAGCTCGGGCGACGGGGGTGCCGCAGGGCAGAGCAGGAGAGTTGCCACAAGAGGGGAGCCTCAGGGTGGAGGGGGGAGCTGCCACGGGTGGGGCGCCTCAGGGCAGGGGTGCGGGGGGGGGAGGGTGCAAGGTGGAAGTTTCGCCTAGGGCATGAAACTTCCTTGCACCGGCCCTGCCCGCAGCCAGCCCTGCACCCCCTGCCCTGCCCTGCCGGCAGTCAGCCTCTGTCTCCAGCCAGCCCTGCACCTTCTGCTTTGCCTGCACCAGCCGCATCCTCCCTGCCCTGTCTCCAGCCAACCCCTGATGCACCCCCCTGCCTGAAGCCAGCCAGCCACGCAGCCCTTGCCCTGCCTGAAGCCAGACCCTACCTCCAGCCAACCCCACATCCACTGGTGCCCTGCACTTCCCAGGGCAGTAACCCTGCACATCTGCTTCAATGAGGGGGGCAGGGAGCAGCTGGGACCCACACATGTGCACACCCTAGGGTGACCAGACAGCAAGTGTGAAAAATCGGGACGGCGTGGGTGGTAATAGGATCCTAGATAAGACCCCAAAATTCGGACTGTCCCTATAAAATTGGGACATCTGGTCACCACAGCACACCCCCAGGACTCCTGAGTTCCATTGCTGGGTTTCCTATTGGTTCCTCTGCTGGTTGTTTTCCTTTTCCTGGGGACTTTGGGCAAGTTGCTCCCCACTCTCGGGCTCTGTCCCCAGCAGTCAAATGGGGATTTCATACCTTCCCGCTATTGGAAAGTGCTGGGAGAATCACCCAGCAAAAGCTGCTCTGACAGTGCTAAGCAGCATCTGACCATTCAAGGTCGGAGCTCACTGCCCAGGAGGAGTGCTTGGCTCTGGGGTTTTACTTCAGCCCAGTGTAGAGAGAGAGCCCTAACCATGGAGTTTGGCTCAAGAAGACCAAGTCTCCAATTTGTTAAAGGTGTTTTGAATTTCAATCCTGTGCTCCAAAGTGCTTGGTGTCAGTTGTAAACTTTAGGAGCATGCTCTCCACTCCATTTTCCAAATCATTCATGAAAATATAGAATAGTACCTGACACCGGACTGATCCCTGCCAGACCCACTAGGTTCACCCTCCCCGTTGGGCAGCTAAACATGGAGAAGGGCTCCTGGAGTCTTGGCTTTCAACCAGCTCTGCACCCACATTACACTGATTGCAGCTGGACTACATTTCCCTCGTTTGCTTCTGAGAATGTCCTATGGGACTGTGTCGAAAGCCTTAGTAACACCAAGCTAGACCCCATCTATTGTTTACTCACCTCTACCAGGCCCAGAACCCTGCCAAAGAAGGAAAGAGGATTGGTTTGGAATGATTTGTTCTTGACAATTCCACGCTCACTAGTCATAAGAACCAAATCATCCTGTAGGTGCTGCTGACAAACTGAGTGTTTAAGAATGTATTGCAGGATCTCTCCAGCTATGGCAGTCAAGCTAGCTAGTCTGTAAGTCCCAGAGGTCTTTTTGTTCTCCTTTGAAAGATAGGTCCTGTCTTGTTCATGGATGGGAAGATGTTCTTTTTCAGGGGTCTCAGACGAGAACTGGGGCACAACACCTGGTTTGTTAAGGCCACAAAAACGGAGGCAGGAACCTCTTCTCTGCTGCTGGCAAAGAACCACAGGTACCTAAAAGATAGGGACTCACATCTTTGAATGGGCTTTAAAAAGGCAGTGGTTAATAAGTTTGGCCCCGACCATTTCTTGTTTCCACAAACTAGACATTTTAGCAAACTTTAGAATTCCTTGGTGCTAAACACTGTGAAACTCCCCTTTCTCCTTCACAGAGGGCTTTAATACCCCTTATCTCACTTGGGCTCTAAACTGCCCATAGTTCGAGAACTGTTCCTGTTCCGATTGGACAGATGGGAGAAGGGAAGTGACCTACCCAAGGCCTACACAACAAGGCGATGGCAGAGCCAGAAAGAGAAGCAACCAGTTCTGACTCCTGTTCTAACAGATGAAAACACCCCAGCGCCCAGGAATCGAGATGGTGGGAAAATTTCATTCAAACCGTTTCTGTCCGAAAATCCCATTTAGACTAAACCAGTTTGTTTCTCAAAATCATAACAAGTGGGATGAAAGATCTTTGCAAAAATATTTTCTTGCAAAACAAAAGCATCTCCTCTTTGTCAGAGTGTGTTGAATTGTCTCCTCGCACACAAAGAGGAGACACTTACATCTCAACCATTAGATAAGATGCTTCAATCTGAGCTAAGTCGTTGCTACTATTAACAATTTCAAAATAAAAAAATACAAATAAAATAGACGATTTCAGCTAATCTATTATGTCATAATCTGGGAAACTTCATATTATGCACTACTTCTAGTGACACTCCCAAATGGATCCGCATCCTTCACCCACCATGAGGTAGGTAAGAGCGGATCATTATTATCCCTACTTGAAAGAGGGAGAAGCTCAGGCTGAGAAAGGAGAATTGACTTGTCTTAGGTCACACAGCCCGTCAGAGGCAGTGTTGGGAATAGGACCGAAGAGCCCTGATTTTCAAACAAACCATTGGATCTTGAATTTCAGACATTGAATGACCTGAATACTGTGCTCTCAGATGAGCTCCAGACCAACAACAGTGACAGAAATTATTCAGCAAGTATTTGAGGAGAACTGCAATATTAGAGGGAATCATCAACTGCTCAGAGACAATTAATGCAGAGAAGCAGCAAAATTAATCAAAGATAGAACTGGTTCTGACTTATTTACTTGATCTTAAAAGAGAACAACAAGGACCTGAGTCTCCTCCCTGTCAATATCCCCCTGCTCAACCAATCAGGGTAGAGACGGAGGACGGGAGGCTGAGGGTTCTCACCAGAGAGCCCAAAGGATGGTCCACGTCACCGGTGGGGATCGCTGCCCCAGCACTATTTCAGTCCCACATTTTTGGGTGGACCTTCCATAGTGGGAGCTGCAGAGGACTTCCCTGCAACACACACACACACACCTCCGTCCTGTTGTTGGGAAGGGAACAGGAGAAAGGACAAAAGAAGCAAGAGAAGAAGAGGAGGGAGGGATGGAGGAAGAGGTGAAACAAAAAGGACAAACCCTAATGTCCCCAGTGATTCTAAGGGACAAAATCCCAGGTGCGCAATAAAATTCTGCCTCCTTAAGCTCGTGTTTTCCATGCCTAGAATTCACTTGTCACCAGATAGATCAGACTGAACAGGTTTCAAACCTCCAGGAGGCTCTTACCTTCTAAACAGGGACGGCTGTTTTCTAGTAAAATCACTACAAGGGAAGGAGGAAACTCGAAAGAGGTTCCTCCTGGCACTCACGTCCATGACCCCAAATAATCTCTCAGTCCTCAAAGAGAGACCTGGAGAAGGAAACGTGCTGAAGCAAAGCCACAGAGGTCTCTGAGGTTTCCCTGGCCACTTGCCCCTGTCCTGCCTGGCTGATGTCAGCATCTCTCTGTGAGGTCACCACCTCCCCACCACCTTTGACCAATAGTCTGAGGTCCTGCAAAAGGCCTTTGTGATGTCACTGCCACACCCCTCCCTTGCTGGGCTAATGTCCTGCCCCTGGCCAGGCACTTTGGAGGTTTGAGCTACTCCCTGTGGATCACCCCACTCAAGGAGCGTTCGTTCTAGGCAGCAAGCCGGCTAGACAGGAAAACATCAGACGCTGCTCCCAATGCTACACTCAGTTTTTCAGAAATTAGTCGACTTCATGGTCAGAAGACACCATTAGAGCATCTAACCTGCATATCACAGGCCTCCTGTATGACATAACAGCTACTTTGGGGGCAAACACATTCCAGAAAGGCATCTAGTCTTCATTAAATGACATCAGGAGATGGTGAATCCACCACTTTCCTTGGTAGCTTGCTCCTGTGGTGAATCATCCTCGCTGTTGACTATTGTGCCTCAGTTGTAATATGAATTTGTCTCTTTTCACTTTCCAGCCATTGGGTCTTGTTATGCCTTTCTCTGCTCCATTCAAGAGCCCGTAAATACTCAATCTTTTCTCTCCATTAAGGCCCTTCAACATTTCAATGAAATCACCTTTCAATTTTCTTTTGATAAGCTAAACAGGTTGAGCTCTTTCAATAGCTCACTGGAAGGCATTTTTCTCCAGCCCTCAGAACATTTGGTGGCTCTTTGCTGCCCTAGCTCCAATTTCACAACATCTTTTTCAAATGAGGATACCAGAACTGGAGGCAGTATAAAGGTTGTATAAAGGTAAAATTAAATAGGTTGCAGAGGAGTTTTTTTTTAATTTCGGCTTTTGTTGCTAAAAATTTTGTCTCTCTGCAGTGAGAAAAAACACTCCCCGAATGCCAAAATTTGAGCCATGAAAAGCGGCAGCGTGAACAGCGCATCATAAGTGGAGCTGTGCTCCGGTGACAAAGCTCCTGCCCCTCATTGGAGGTAGTTTGGCTTTGTTGCCGGGGAAGCTCTCTCTCAGCGATAAGGACGGCCACACAGCGCACCTTACAATGGCATGGTTAGAGTGGCACAGCTGCACCGTGGTAAGGTGCGCGGTGTAGACGCAGCCCCAGAGCTGGGGAAAGCCGACAGGCGCTGAGGAGCACAGGGTTCAGACAGAGACATCCGTTAGGAGAGGAACTATTCACAGGGATTCTCTATAGCCTAGTAAGGTGGAGAGGATGGAAGATGACAATGTACA
The DNA here is from genome assembly GCF_025201925.1 of Gopherus flavomarginatus. Taxonomy (NCBI): domain Eukaryota; kingdom Metazoa; phylum Chordata; order Testudines; family Testudinidae; genus Gopherus; species Gopherus flavomarginatus. Next base: position 3,117,016 of record NW_026115085.1, read on the forward strand.
GGTAGGTTCTGATGAGAAACAGTGAAATGAAAGAGTCTCCCTCAATTACATCATGTAATAGCAGACAGCTAAAATGGGACACATTTTAGAAGTGCTTAAATACAAACGCTAAATGTCTAAGTACTAAGACTGGTGAATTTGAGTGCCTGGTATTGAGTGACGATATTGATAGAATAGGCATCACAGAAACCCTTGCACCCCCTCCTGCACCCACATGGGGAGACTGACCTGTGAGCATGGAGCAGCTGGCATTGCTGCCCCCCACTCCTCCCTGGAACGCTGCTCATCTGGGCACCCCTAGGGGCTGTGGGATGTGGGGGCAAGAAATGAGATCATCCGAGCTCCCTGCATCCAGGTCACTTTCCACAGCCGGGCTGCATAGCGGGAGGGCAGAGAGCACCAGCTTCTGATGCTCCCCTCACAGCACAGCCCAAGTGGGAAAAGTGACCAGGACGCATGGAGCACATAGGGTTGCTCCTTACTCCCCTCAAACCTCTATGGACCCATGGAGGAGCATTGGGGCAGGGGAGAGCAGTGAGCACCTTTGCACTGCCACACGGTGCCCTTTGACCCCTGGAGCCCTGGGCGGCTATCGGGGGGCACCACCCCTAAGGCCGGCTAGGCTCCCCAGAACGAGCAGCAGAAAACACAGAGACTGGCCACACACTGAGCAGTGGTAGCCTGGGCGGCTCGTAATGGAGGCTCAGGGGGGAGGGGCGTCATAACATTTTTTCCCAGATTTGGACCTTAGCGTCCAAAATATGGGTGTTAGCATGAAAACCTCCAAGCTTAGTTACCAGCTTGGACCTGGTAAAGCTGCCACCAGCCAGGGATTTATACAGTGCCTGGCTCTCTGTGGTCTCCCCAAAACCTTCCCCGGGGGACCCCCAGACTCAGATGCCTTGAGTCTCACAACAAAGGGGAATAAACCATTTCCCTTCCCCCTCCTCCCCTCCAGGTGTTCCCTCCCTGGGTTCCTGGAGAGATATACAGAAGCAAGCTCCGTGAATCTAAACAGACGGACTCCCCCCTCCCTGTTTCCAGTCCTGGAAATAGAAGTACCAAGATAGCTAATCTCTCTTCCCCCTTACCCAGAGGGTATGCAAAGTCAGGCTAGTAAATCTAACACAACGAGATTTTCCCCCTGACTTCTTCCTCCCACCAATTCCCTGGTGAGCTGCAGACTCAATTCCCTGGAGTCCCCACTAAAGAAAAAATCCAACAGGTCTTAAAAAGAAAGCTTTATATAAAAAGAAAGAAAAGGACATAAAAATGGTCTCTCTGTATTAAGGTGACAAATACAGGGTTATTTGCTTAAAAGAAAAAAATGAATAAACAGCCTTATCCAAAAAGAATACAATTTAAACATTCCAGCAACTACACACATGTAAATACAAAAAAAACCAATATAAACTTATTGTCTTATTATCTTTGTACTTACAACTTGGAAACAGAAGATTAGAAAGGCAGGAGATAGAAAAATCACTCTCATAGCCGAGACGCCACAGACACAAGACAAAGAACAAAGAACTCACACACAAACTTCCCTCCCACTCCCTGCTACAGCCCGGGGGCTGCAGCAGGGGCACAGAGCTTCTCTGGTCTCAGGGCCACAGCGAGGCAGGGGTAGAGGAGTGATAGGGTGGGGCTGGTGGGGGAAGGGGTGGAACAGAAGTGACAGTGGATGGGGCCATGGGTGGAAGGGGGTAGAGCCACAGACAGAAGGTAGGGGCATGGTTCTGGTGCTGGGGCCCCCACACTTGTTCTCCCTTTCCCGGGGGTTTGGCATCACTAGCCCCGGCTTAGCGAGTAGGGTTCAGTGGTCCCCATAATGTGGGGTGCGACTCCTAGGGGGACACAGAGGAACATTCATGGGGGCACCTCAGGACCTGAGCCAGCCCACATAGAGGGCAGGGAGGGAGCACCACTCTGCCACAGCTCTTCCCCAACCCCACCCTCAGCCTGAGACTCTGGTTCCCAGCCCGGCGTCGACCCCTTTACCCCTGTCCGTACCCCTCACCCCAGCAAGCAACAGCCCCACTCCTCCCAGCCCCGGTTCTTGACCGTGGCTTCCGAGGGGCCACAGCCATGGCTAAGAGGGCACGATGTGAAATGTTTGGGGACCACTGGTTTAGGGTGACGTCCTCAATCACTTCTCTGCAGTCCAATAAAAGCTATTCCTCACTCACCTACCCCTCCATCAGGACGGACTAGGTATGTTCTGCTGCCCTTCACTCATACAGGAAGGAGAATAACATTTCATTCCACTCAATCCTAAAGTCATTTGTAACCCAAGACCATCCCAAACTGGTCATTTTGGGGAAGCGGCCCCATCATGCTGCATAGCTAGGCAGAGTAGGTGTGTCTATGCAAACACGGTCTGTTCCGGAAGTCTTTCCCCAGCTCCTCACTAGGTGAGAGAGGGGAGCTCATTCAGACCCTGCTTTCGCTTAGTATTTAAAAACTCCTTAGTGTCCCTATCTCTGCCGGCCTTAGATTTCTCCTCCTGTCCGTTTTTTGACAGCTCAGATGAGGTGACCGAGTGGTTAAGGTGATGGACTGCTACCCCATTATGCTCTGCCTGCATGGGTTCAAATCCCATTCTCATCAGAGGCATTTAGTCTTCACCCTCCTTTATAGACAACCATCTCCCCCTTTGGTACAATAACAGATCAAACAATGTTGCTTGTGTTACCCAAAATTGGGTCAGTTAGTAAGCTTAGAGAGGACTAATAATGCCCCTCCCCCCCAGAGTTTGGCAGAAAGCAGCACATTTATTAGCTTGATAGCTAAGCTCAAAAGAAGGGATGGGGGAGGGTGTCACATTCATACTCACGCTCCCAGGACAGGCCTGGCAGTGGAGATGTCAGGATCCTTTAAGGTAAGTGTCCCACAGCGCAGCGATGGACGGTGCGATGAAGATCAGTCTCCCTGAGGTGCAATAGAATGTAACACAGCGAACCACTGGCCAGATGGGCCGGGTGAAGGGCATTCACTGGAGGTACAAAGGAGAGTGGGAAAGCCACTTCACAGGCATTCAAAGCAGGAAAGGGCACAAGCTGGGGGAGTTTAACAGACCTTTTGAGCATACAGGTTATACAGAGCATACAGATCACTGCTGCTCCTACAACATGATAAGTTCTCAAGCAGCATGTTTCTTACTTTGCCCATCTGTCAATTTTGATGATTATTGATGGAAATATTTTGCCATTGGGTTGTGTGTTTACACAGAAATTGACATTTACTAACAAATACACAATTCTTCCAAGCCTGCCTAGTCTGCAGTTGATGGGTTTAGAGGGACACATTCACTCTTCCAGGTCCCCATTCCAGGCCTGTGCTCTCCAGGTTGTCAACTTCCCGCACTGCTGGGATCCTTCCCTCATCTCCCCCCAAACCACTGCCCCACCCCCACTTCCGGGGTCCCCTCCCTACACTGTCTAACTCCACTGCTGGCAGGATCCCTTCCTGTTCCTTTCATTTCCTGCCTCCACTCTGGGCAAAAGCTCTGCACTCTTCCCACACCAGAAGTTGAACCCAGGCCACCTGGGTGAAAACCAGGAATCCTGACCACTAGCCCATATGGGACTATTGTTGCATCTGACGAAGTAGGTATTCACCCACGACAGCTCATGCTCCAATACGTCTGTTAGTCTATAAGGTGCCACCGGATTCTTGGCTGCTATTATTACTACAACTCAGGTCTTGGCTACACTGGAGAGTTACAGTGCAGGTGGTGGCTTTACAGCGCTGTAACTTACTCCCCGTCCACACTGGCAAGGCACATACAGCGCTGTATCTCCCTGGCTACAGTGCTGCATGTGCTCCACCTCGACCAGAGGAATAAAGAGAACAGAGCTGGTGATGCAGCGCTGGGGTGCCAGTGTAAACAGTGATTAATCTTACTACGCTGTCACTGACCTCCGGAACCTTCCCATAATGCTTTTAAGTAGAGATAACGCTCTTTGTTTTGGTGTGATGCCTCTGTTTGCTTTGCTGTGAGCTCAAGGCTCCCGGAGCTGCTTATCTAAAAACCAAACACAGTTACTGTTTGCAGTGAATGAGCAGAGGCAGGGGGATCCCTTTGGAACACCCACAGCTGGTGTTTGCTTGAGGAGAGAAGCAGCCGGGTGGGCACGGGGGAGGGGGGGTCTGTTTTGGATCAGCGGCTTATCTGGTCTGTGAGGAAAAGAACAAAGGCGGCTATTTGCATTTAGTGAATGAGAGAGGGGTGGGGGAGGAGGCTTGAACTTGCCAGGCAGGGAGCTGACACAGTGTCAGCTCCAAAAATCCACTCGCTCTGTCTCCCCCACGCTCCGTGTCACACTCCACCCCACCCTCCTCTTTTGAAAAGCACATTGCAGCCACTTGAATGCTGGGATAGCTGCCCATAATGCACCACTCCCAACAGCGCTGCAAATGTGGCCATGACAGAGTGCTGGTAGCTGTCAGTGTGTCCACACTGCAGCGCTTTCCCTAAACAGCTGTAGGAAGACAGCTTTAACTCCCAGCGCTGGACAGCTGCAAGTGTAGCCAAACCCTCTCTAAGCCGACCCCTTATGAGAACAGCAGGGACTAGCATGACTAGATGTCCCGATTTTTGGGTCTTTTTCTTATATAGGTGCCTATTAACCCCACCCCCATCCCAATTTTTCACATTTGCTGTCGGATCACCCTAGCAGGGGTTGCACACAGGGCTGCATTAACCTTCAGGTGCTGAGGTTTCCCTCTCTCCATTCCCAGAGCCTGTGATCAGGAAACAGACATCAGGGCTCCCACGTGCTGCACAGACCATGACTGAGATCAGACCCCATATTATGCAAGGTGCTGTACAAACCCTGGGCAACACTGAGACACCCAGGAGGTTCCCCTCAATTTCTCTGAGCCTCTGCTGCCCAACTTCTTCTGAATCCCTCTGGCTCACCCCCCCCCCACAAAAAACCCACCTTTCCAAACAGTCCTTCTTTCCTTGCCCCCTGATTCTGGTTTCACACCCTGGGACCATCTCCTCTCTTTGTCTCTCCCCCTCCAGGTGAAGCAGAGATGGAGGCAACTTCAGCCACTGGAGTCAGCCTCAGCGAGCACTGCAGCCGGCCCCGGGAGAGGGGGGGTGTTTGCAGACACAGGAAGGGAGCAGGGGGTGCTGGAAAGAAGGCGGCAGGAGAACAAAGCTGAGAGACCCAACATGGGGAAATTCCAGGGGGCGGGGCTCTGACACATCCCAGGTGCGGACAGCTCCTGGGGGCGGGGCTCTGGCTCAGCTCGGGGGCAGGGCAGCTCCTCGGGGCGGGGCTCCAGCACAGAGCAGGGGCGGGGCAGCTCCTGGGGGCGGGGCTCCAGCATAGAGCGGGGGCGGAGCAGCTCCTGGGGGCGGGGCTCTGGCACAGCCCATGGGCAGGGCAGCTCCTGGGGGTGGGGCTCTGGCACAGCCCGGGGGCGGGGCAGCTCCTGGGGGTGGGGCTCTGGCACAGCCCATGGGCAGGGCAGCTCCTGGGGGCGGGGCTCTGGTACAGCCCATGGGCAGGTCAGCTCCTGGGGGCGGGGCTCTGGCACATTGTGACGCGGAGCCCGGGCTGAACAGCTGCTTCCTGGTTCTCCACTGCTGCCAGCTGGCTGGCGGGGGCGGGGGGGGAGAAGCCGGAGCTGCAGGCGGGGGAAGGGCGGTGGGACATTATGACCCGGAGCCCCCGGGGAATGAGAGGCGCTGGGGGGCAGGAAAGTGACTCTGCCCCAGGGAGCCTGGGAGAAGCCTTGAAGGCGCCTCGGCCCCAGTGGAGCTGCAGGAGGATCCGCCCGCCCGCCACGCTGGGATGGGGGGGCCGGGGCCCGGCCGTCGTGTGGAGGGGAGGGGCGGACCCCGGGCCAGGCGGGGGGGGCGGTGTATTAAATCCCTCCCCATAGCAATGTGCTACTCCCGGGCACTGCGCATGCCCAGTAACAGCCGCTAAAGCCGCTGCCCTTCCCTCTGCCCGGACCAGCCGTAACGTTCCGCCGGGCGCTGGGGGCGGGGCTGGAGCGGGGCGGGGAGTAACAGGGAGCGTGGGAGGGGCGGGCCCAGAGCAGGAAATTGATGGGCGGGGGGGGGTCAGGCAGCTGGAGGCAGGGTTCGTGGGGGGCTAAAGGGCACAATCCGGGCTGGGGGGAGGAGCAGGAGTTGAGCTCAGGGTGAGGCGCTGGCAGAGCCCCCCCCTTTGGTGTGAGGGCGGAGGTGTCGAGGGGGGAGGAGAAGCCGGAGTTGCAGGTGGGGGAGGTCACTGGGGTGGGGGTGTAGATCTGTCTCTGTGCAGCCAGGACATTCCCGGGGTGGGAGGGAGGTGAGTTAACTGGATCCTGTCCCAGTTTTTGCCACTTCCTCCCACACACACATTCTCTCAAGCTTTCCCCTTTTCTCTCTCATTATCACACGTGGCTATAAAATCCAGGGAGATTCTCCTCTCCCCTCCAATGATCAGCTCTCTAATTGCCTCTGATTTTCCCTTTTCTCTCCATACTTCTCAAATGTCAATTTAAAATCTCTCCGATGGGGGGTGGATTTTCCCACCCATTTCATCTGCAGCGATTTGTCCTTGTTTGGGTGGGAAATTGTTGCCCTGGGTCATTCCCCAGAACATGGCTCCCACTGGAGTGGGATGGGATGAGGTTCCCGTTCTCTGCCAGGGCAGGGAAGGGAAGGGAGGAGCACATCCCCCATGGAGACTGCCCAGACCCCATTTCCCAATTCCCCTGCGGCCCCCTTCCATTGTCCAGGGAGCCTTCCAGCTCCCCCCCCCCGCCCTTAAATCAGCTCCTCAAAGGGCTCTGAGCTGCTCACGTGAATGGTTGCCCCGTGGCCGGGGGGGACCATCACATTCTGTTTATGTATTGGACAGTCATATAAAATCCAGTCCAACAGTCCCCCTTTTCCACTAGTTATTTAATAGCAACATCAAATCCCCTCCGATCTTGGTGGTTTTCTCTCATGTTATCAAATGTCGTTTGTGACAGGGTTCTCTCTGCGTGTCTCAAAGATTGATATAAAATACCCCAAACATTTGCCCCACTTCTCTCTAGTTGTTTTATTTCTAATTGAATATGATGGGTTGTTTCCCAATGTGCTAAGATGCAGCCGCCTCTGGGGTGGATCCATGGTGGCCATTATTTGCTAGTGACAGCCCGTGGATCTTTCTTGCCCTCCAGGCCTTCCATTCTCCTGTTAAAGAAGCACTCCCCAGGCTCCCTCTGCCTGTGTGACTGGCCAGCAGGAGGTGGTGTTAACTTTCTAGCCACTTCTCACACTCTGTGAGGTAACACTTGCAGGGGCAGGGAAGGTGTCTGTGTGGGGAGATTGCAGCTGAAGGGGCATTGTGGTAGGGGGAGGCCTCTGGGTGGCTGGGCAGGGGGTACCCTAGTAAGGTTGGTGGGTTGTGGAGGTTTGGGGTTTTTGGGGGTGGTGGTTCTGATGTGCCCATCCCTGAGGCTATGGGTCCTGGAGGTGGGTATCGCTGGGGGCCTGGTGGCTGCAGAACAGTGGGGGTGGGTGTCTCTTGGGGAGGCGGGACAGAGGGTTAGAGGGAGCCTGGTTCTGTGCCAGGGGCTCTGTCTGTGCTTCCCCCGCTGGTTCCTGGTTTTGTTGCCATGCCCAGTGCACAGAGCTGGGGGAGGGGATCCCTGGCACTAGGTGAGGGCATGCCAGGGAAGCAAAGTGATGGGTCGCACTGTAAAGCATCAGGGGGTCACACTGGGCAGAGGAGGGGGTCCCAGGCAAATGTCAGGGTAGATCGTTCTGGAGGGTGGGGAAGTTCCTAGGCAGGCAGTGAGGGACTGAGTTCCCAGTGGGGGGGGGTCCCTTGAGGGGGTCCCTGGCTGCTGGGGGCTCTTGGTGGGGGGAACCCTTTGGGATTCCCAACCTGGCAATCATGGTGTGGTGGGGGTTCTCTGGCCGGTGGGGCTTTGAGGGGTATCTGGGGTCCCTGGCCAGGGACTCTGGGGGCTGCGTCCCAGGGAATATCTGATGGGATCCTGGCTGGGGGGTGTCTGGGGCCCCTGGCTGGGGGGTCTGGGCTCTGGGTACTAGGGGGTGTCTGGGGGCTGCTGCTAACCATGATCCTTCTCTCTGGTCAACTTGTACCAGAGTCCTGGCTCCTAGTCACCAGGTCACCAAGTCCATTCCCCAGTCACGTGCCCTGTCACTGTGATAACTTTCTGTCCACTTAGCAAACACTGTTAGTGTGAATTCACAGAATTTACTTTTCTCTCTTTTGAAAACTGCAGGAACTTTCGGTTCCGTTTGGAAAATTTTTGCCCCCAGTCCTTGTCCTAGATCTGCGGGGGTGAGGGAGGTGGGAAGGGAGTCAGCACTGCCACACGATGGTCTTTTCCACAGCGTTCTGAACTCATTCTTTCTGAAATCCGGTGTCATTGAGACCGTTGTTAATCCAGAGTCACTGTATGGAAAGACAAGGAGTGATTCCAGATGGACAGTGGGTCAAATGAGATCAGCCATTCGCCCTGTGAGGAGGGGTCCCATTAGCTGCTCTCCCCAGAGAGCTAAAGGAGGGAAGCTGCTCATACACTCCGTCCCTCTCTGCTCAGGATATTGGGGTTCAGCTTCCTGGGTCAGATGCTGCAGCCTCCATTGTGATCTGGGAGACCAGGCTTGGCAGCTGCTGCTCCCCCAGTGGGGCTCTGTGCTGGGAAGTGACCTTAATTAAAGCTTCTTCTCTGCCCGGCCCAGGGGATGACTTTCTGCAGCTGGTCCTAGCCCCCTAGGGCAGTCCTGGGCCCTGTTACTACTAAATTCTGAGCCAGAGTCTCCAGGTAACTGAAAGACCTCAGGGAATGTCCTAGGGTCTGGCAAGAAAGTGACTCTGCACAAACACCACCACCTCATTTCTCCTCCCATTAGCGGTTGCCAGGAGGAAATCCAGCCATGGGAGAGCAAAGCCCCCAGGAATGGGACTGTCCCAGCCAGAGGGGCAGGGAGAGAGGACAGGGGAAGGAGAGGACTGAAAGGGGCAGTGGGAGAAATGAATGTGGGGGAGAGATTTCCAGCTCTCTAGTCCACCCAGACACATGTATTGCTGCATCCTGGGGCAGAACCACTTTCCAGTGAACAAAACAAGGATCAGACAGAGCAAAAGCCAGTTCCTGACTCCATATTCCCCCTGCTGGGGTGTGGCTGCCGTGGGGTCAGTGTCTGAGGGAATCCCCCACAGTGACTCCTTTGGTTCTGCTCTTATCTAGCCTTGTGTTCAGAGAAGGGGTGAGGGGAGAGAGAAGGGAGGTTAAAAATGTGTCTGTGGACTTAGCCTGGCAGGAGGGGCCAGGTCTAAATTGTAATAAACAGATTGAGCATTTCCCAGCATGACAGAATCTAGGGTGTCTGTCTGCAGGGAAAGGGCCTGGGGGAATTGTGATGTGAAATTAACTAAAACCGGTTCTGAAACGCCCACAACTGCCCTTCTCCCCCAGACAGGCTGCAGAATGTTTTGCTCCAGCTCATCCCAGCCTGGCGTGGGACAGGGAAGAGAAATGGCTGCAGTGGAGTCAGTCCAGGTAGAGATTATCGGGGGGTTGCTGGTGGGTTCCTGCTGGAGGAAAGGGAGAGCAAATACACCAGAGGTGGGAAGGTTTGCAGAGTCTGATTTGGAGGTTGGAGCGGGGCAGGAAATTCACAGCGTGGGGAAAGGAGGAGGCCAGGGTGTGGCAGACCTGCTGGGAGTTATTTACTAAGTGGCCTAGATTCTAGGAACAGACCCAGGAGGTTTGGAGGTGGAAATGCCCTAATTTGTGAAGAGAGAAAATAACCCACCTACATGGAGCTAGTCAAACTGACCAGACTCCTAGTGCTGGAGCCTGACCTCATTAACCATCAGCTGCTGTGAGATATAAAGGGGACACCCATGAGTCAGGCTTATTGGAGCTGCCTCTCCCTTCATATCCCGCTCCTCACAATGAGGAGGGTGTTGGGCATCCTACCAGCGAGCTCTCCCTGGACCCTGCTAGGGGCTCCATCTCCTGTATCAGTCAGTGGCTAGTAGGGGGGTGATGGATATGCTGGGAGAGATAAGGGGCTCTCTCTTCATCCCCTCACCCTGGCATTTGCTGGATACTCTGAGCCAGGTCGAGGTGGGACTCTCCTGACTATGATCCACCCAGAGCTTCCATTTGATTCACTCTTCTCTGCCACAAATAGTGGGGCAGCAAGTCCTTAGTGTTGGACTCTTACTCTTTCAGGGGCTGGTGATCTTCAAGGAGATGGCTATGTATTTCACCAGGGAAGAGTGGGCTCTGCTGGACCCCACTCAGAGAGCCCTCTACTGGGATGTCATGCAGGAGAACTATGAGACTGTGACCTCGCTGGGTAAGGGTTCCTGTCCCTTCTGTTCTTGGAAGGGGAAATGAAGAGTGAAGGTTCACGCCACCCCCACAATGCCATCTGTACCCTGTCCTGTTTCAGCATCACCCCAATAGGCCAGTGACACACATAATACCAGAGACCCTCCTCTGCTGCAGAACACTTTGGGAACAGAGCACAGGAGCCGTATTGCACAGTGTCAAATATCTCCTGTTTGCTCAAGTGAAACTGGGGGTTAGGTCTGGCATAACTGTCCCATACCCCTAATCATTTTTGTTGCCCTTTTCTGAATCTTTTCCAATTCCAATATTTCTATTTTTGAGATGGGGTGACATGTGCATGCAGTATTCAAGATGTGGGTGTATCATGGATTTATTTGCTGTTTTTACAAATATGATCTATGAGATATTCTGTCATATCTATCACTTTCTTAATTATTTCCTACATTGTTCACTTTTTTTCACTGCTGCTGCACATTGAGTGGATGTTTTCAGAGAACTATCCACAGTGACTCCAAGATCACTCTCTTGAGTGGAAACAACTAATTTAGACCCCATCATTTTGTATGTATAGTTGGGATTGTGTTTTCCAATGGGCTGCACTATGTGCTATCCTGTCATCTAGTACTGCTAAGATCCTGGATTCAGTAATATCCCTGCCCTTCCTGTTCCCTTTCTCCACCGAACCCCGCCAGCCCATGCTTCCTGTTCCCAGCTTCCCCAGGATTCTCGCACTGTCTCTGAACCTCTCTGTCAGCAAGAAGCAGTGCCAGGGACACTTGCCCTCTGTCTGGAGTCTTCGATTTCTGGGACATGGATTTACTTTCTCTGTGTTGTAAGAGGCTCTGTCATAATGAGTGTCTGTGATGTTACCCAGAGTACAATCTGGACTGTTAAATAGCTGTACCTCAGTCCTCCAGCATGGGGTGCCTTTTCCACTGTTTTCCCGCGAGAACAGCCCCTCTTGGCCAATTATCACACAGTCTCCAGCATGTAACTCACTCCCAGCTACACAGTATTGAGTGCTGCTAGACAGCCACTCATGAATTACACCTCAGGAGAAAACCAGCAAATTCTCAAGTGCCCAACTTTCCCCCAGAAATGTGCATCTTGCACTGTCCAGCACGCTACTGAACGACCCAAGCTCATATGAAGTCTGTCATTTCATCAGCGGAAAATGACATGCACCAGCTTGTTATCCCAAACAGAGTTTCCAACACACTTCAATCCACACATACTGGTTAGATGAACAATAAACCAAGATTGTTAACTACCAACAACTAAAACTAGGCCCAGTCCATGAAAGGGGCACTCCCAGGAGAGACTGTACAAAGGCTGGAACATGAAACACCTTTGTAAACCTGAGACAGCTGCCTTGGGGACAATGACAGGGAGAATCCCCCAAAGTGACTCCTTTGTTTCTGCTCTTCTCTGGCCTCCGATTGTTCCTTCCAACGTGGAGTACTTTGCACTTGTCTCTACTGAATTTGATCCTATTTACTTCAGATCATTTCTCCCGTTTGTCCAGATCATTTTGAATTTTAATCCAATCCTCCAAAGCACTTACAACCCCTCCCAGCTTGGTGTTGTCCGCAAACTTGATACGTGTAAGAGAGAGACTGTTACTGGGAGGGTTTCCCCATGTGTCAGAGGGTTACACCCTGGTGGGAGGGGGCTAGGCCTGTACTGGAATAAGGTCACTCTGTGCTTCACAGTGTGCTAGAACCTAGAATGTGCATTAGCAGGGGAAAAGCTGGGGGGAATCGGCTTGTGGAATGGACAAAAGCCTAGTCTGAATTCTCACACCTTGCCCTTTTCACCCCGGCAGGCCAGAGAATAACATCCATGTTTCGCTGCAGATCATCTCGTCCTCCCAGGGGCAAGGAAATGGCTGCAATGGAGCTGTCTCAGGTAAGAGATTATCAGGGTGGCGGGCTCTGCTTGGAGGTTGAGGAGCAGTAAATGCATAAGAGGGTGGGAATTGCTAGAGGTGGTGGGAAGCAGGAAATATCTCGGGTGGAGAAAGGGAGGGGACAGCATGTGACAAACCTGCTGAGACTTGTGTAGTGTAGGGCATGATGGGTTGTCACCCCCAGGAGGCAGTTTGTGGAGCTTCTGGGAACTGCTGTGTCCTCTAACCCTCACGCTGGGCTGGCCCTTCTCACACTGCTTTGCTGGAGATTTCGCCAGCCTCTCCAGGGCCTGTTATCACTCAACACAACAGCAGGTGGCGCCATGCAGCCAACTAAGCTACCTGAGTGCGTTACCTAAGCCACTCAAGGACAGATAGAAGACAAGAGCCAATTTCCCACTCCCCAACCTTGCACACTTGCTGTAGTATAAATCCAGAATGATACCATCTTATAGTGCACAGGGATCTCTATAATACAAGCTCATTAATGTAGTTCCCCTTCCCCTCGATATGGGACAGATGTGCACAACAAGCTGAGATTTTCCCCAGACACTTCACTCAAAATACGCTGGTTAAGATAAAGCATCAAACAAGTTTATTAACTGCAGAAAGATAGATTAAGTGATTATAAGTGATAACAAACAGATCAAAGCAGATTATTTAGCAAATAACCAAAACTCAGACTAAGCCTAACATACTAGATGGATAGAATTTGAATTAGCAATTTCTCACCCTGACTGATGGTACAAGCAGTCCCCCAAGTTTCCATACACAAGCTAGAAATCTCTTGATCCTGGGAGTAGCACTTCCCCCACATCCGTTTTTGTTTCTCAGGTGTTTCCAGAAGTTCTCTTGTGTGGAGAATGAGGCCAAGAGATGATGTCACACCCCACCTTATGTAGCTTTTCCATATGGTGGGAACCTTTTGTTCCAAACTCAGTTCCTAGTCCAGTTTGTGGAAAAATACAGGTACTAAAATGGAGTTTAGTGTCATGTGGTCTGGTCACAGGCCCTGCTGAGTCATAGTAGCCATGACTCATAGGCTGGCTGAAACATTCACAGGAAGGCTAAGCTCTTCCACAGTCCATTGTCTTTGTTGAGCCATCAGCACTGTCTGGCTTCTTCATTGTTGTACCTGAAAGGCTCATTGTGGGTGTTACCCAGAGTAAGCACATTTGAAATACAGATACAGAGTCAATATCCATAACTTCAGATACGAACATGATATGTGCACACAAATAGGATAATCATATTCAGCAAATCAGAACTTTTCCAGTGACACCACACATGATGCATCTTCTACAAAATAGATCATAATTATGTCCTAATCATATTATAATCATACCACTATGATGAATATGGGGGTGTAGTGTCAGATAGGTCCTAATTTCAAGGCACAGGAGTTGGGAATGGAACTTCCCCTCTTTGTGGAACAGGAAATAACCCTCCAGCCAGGGCTGGGACAACTTCCCAGACTCTCAGCGATGGAGCCTGAATCTACTGACATTTCATTAATTACCACCAACCCCAATCTTTGTGGCAACTGTAAACTTTATCAGTGATGATTTTGTACTCTCTTCTAAGTCATGGATAAGAATGTTAAATAGCACAGGGCCAAGAACCAATCCCTGCAGGAACCTGCTAGAAAGAAATCCACTCGATCATGGTTCCCCATTTACTATCAGAGTTTTGAATCTATTTAATGTATGCCGTGTTTATTTTGTATCATTCTAGTTTTTTTTAGTAAAAATATTGTGCTAATCAAGTCATGTCCCTTACGGAAGTTTAGGTATATTACACCAATACTATTAGCTGCAACCAAACTTTTGATCTCATCCAATAAGGATATCCCGTTAGTTTGATATGCTCTATTTTCTCTAAACCTTTGTTAATGGGCACTACAATTCTGACCTTCTAACTTCTATTCTTTATGATTGACTTCCCCTTTCTTCCATATATTTTATTTGGAGAGTGCTTGGATTCCTACCAGGGAGCCACTATCAGGGTCCAGAGACAGCCCCATCTCCTATATTAAGCTCTGGCTAGTAGCTATGTGATAAATGTGAAGACCCTGCTTCTGTCTGTCAGATGGGAGACACAAAGGTTCTCTCTTTCTACCCTCTGATGCCTCCTGGCTGCTGTAAGCAAGGTGGGTTGGGACTCTGTTAACATGTGCCTCCTGGAGCTTCCATTTCCCTGGTGCTGCTGTTCCGTGAATAGTGGGGTTGTGAGTGGGTCAGCAGGTACTGAGTATTGGACTCCTGCTCTTTCAGGGGCCGGTGACCTTCGAGGAGGTGGCTGTGTATTTCTCCAGGGAAGAGGGGACTCTGCTGGACCCCACTCAGAGAGCCCTCTACAGAGATGTCATGCAGGGGAACTATGAGACGATGGTCTTGCTGGGTAAGGATTCCTGTCCCTTCTGTTCTTGGAAGGGGAAATGAAGAGTGAAGGTTCATGCCACCCCCACAATGCCATCTGTACCCTGTCCTGTTTCAGCATCACCCCAATAGGCCAGTAACATACATACTACTAGAGACCCTCCTCTGCTGCAGAACACTTTGGGAACAGAGCACAGGAGCAGCATCACACAATGTCAAATATCTCCTCTTTACTCAAGTAAAACTGGGGTTAGGTCCAGCATAATGAACAGAAGCTTCCTACCCCCAGCCTTCTCTCAAACCCTGAGCCTTCTCTACCCAAACCAGAATGTGCTTGGGGTGTAACAAGCAGGCGGCTGGAGTCAGAGCTGCCAGTCCAGGGTTACTTATCATACAGACACTCAGTGCGTCCTTGAACGCTGGCTGGGAGTATCCAGACAGGGGAGCTCCAGCAGCAGAACACTGAATCTCACCCAGGATTACAGATGACACAACTCCTCGCCGATCTGGATTGCACCCCAGCATGTGAAAATGGCCTAGGTTGGTAGTGACATTTCTTGAGACATGGAGAGTCTTGCTCCCATATCACCAGGTGTAATAAAAATAACAGGAAAGGCCAAATATGGAAAACTGATTGTTCAGCTTGCTTTTGACCTGCATCATATTTTGCAATATATTCCAAATAAGGAAATTAACGTGCAACGTATGTGTCATTGTTTGTGGTTTTAAGCTGTAAAAGGCTTGTGTGATTTTTAGCTCAGGAACAGTATTCCAATAGCTGTCGCCCCCTGCGTGCTTGTAACCAAGAAAAGAGCCTCAGGCTGAGCTGATTCAAATATTAATCCTGTGGTCGTTTTCCACAACAGCCTCAATAGGTCCCTGTGATGGAATGTAAGGCTACATCTAGACTACCCACCGTATCGGCGGGTTAAAATCGATTGCTCGGGGATCGATATATGGCGTCTCATCTAGACGCCATATATCGATCCCCGAGCGCGCTTATATCGATTCCGGAACAACACCAACCCCAACGGAGTTGCTGATTTGACAGGGGGAGCCGCGGACATCGATCCCGCGCGGTGAGGATGGGTGAGTAATCCGATCTTAGATATTCGACTTCAGTTACGTTATTCACGTAGCTGAATTTGCGTATCTAAGATCGATTTCCCCCCGTAGTGTAGACCAGCCCTTAATGTCTTCACACCTTCCCCCTGCAGGAGAATGGCTGTTTGACCAGCTGTTTGCCTTGCTGTCTCTGAGGAACTGGTCTGTGGGTGTTCCCCAGAACTGTAACTTTTTCAGTAATATCATACTGTAAAATCTCACAATTTTACATACAGTGTTACTACACATTTTAACAGGAGGATAATATTCAGTAGGTTATGTGTTTTCTAATGATACCTCACAAGCCATACTGGGTACAAAATTGATCATAATTTTCTAGAAGAGTGAACACAGGGGTACAGATTGACACAGTGTCTGTGTGTGTGTTCCCAGCAGATATGTGGGTATTTCAATCCCTCATAAGCACAATGTTTGGCATCTTCAAGGACCTGGGGAACTGGTCCTGGGAATTCACTAGTTTAGCAAGTGTGAGACTGCATGAAATTGTGAGACACTTTGGTATTAATAATAAAATAATATAATCTGATAAAATTGCAATGAATCATGCTAGGTATGCCATGTAAAGTGTCAGTGAAAATGTTATGATTTGCCAAGTATGATAATTTTGTTTCTATGTTTCTATCACCTTTGTATTGTGAGTTACAGATATGTAAGGTATATCTGTATTTCCAGACTTGTGCAGTTTTTCTGGGTGACACCCCCAGACATATTGGCATCAACATTGCCTAGCATGTTTGATGGCCCATTGAGGGTCATCAGCTGTACAATGAACCTATGGACCAAGGGGACACACCTATTGAGTCAGCAAGACATGCCGGGGTTTGCCTGTGTAATGAAACCTCCAAAGCTTTTCCATGCCATGTGCTGTGAAGCTTGTGTTTGGGACACAGGAAGTACAAGCCACATGGCAAAAGGAATATAAAGCGCAGCTGCATCATCTCCATCTTGTCTTCAATCCCCCTTCCTACCTCTGGAGCAACTTCTCTACAAACTGAACCCTGGAACAAAGGACTGAATGACCCATCCAAGCTGTGGATGCGTTCCAGACAGACTTTCAAGCCAGCAACTCACCAATACTGCTAAGAACCTGATATATCCATTTTGGAATGTATCTGACTGCTTTTCCATTTAAATTCTTTCTGTCTTTCTTTCTTTTAAACCTTTAGTTTAGATGCTAAAGAATTGTCTGGAAGGATGGAATTTAACTTCATTCTTTCATTTGTTCTTTCTTCTAAACATTTAGTTTAATTGCTAAAGGATTGGCTGGCAGCATGGTATTTTGGATGAGATCCAAACCTGGGTAATGTGGCTAACCTTCTACCCACCCACTTCCTGGATCCAATTAGGATCACTCTCCTGTTGCCCTCTGGCCATGCTGTATCACAGTGAGCAGAGTTTTTAAATAACCTCTCACTGTACGGGACCTAGTTGCTGATTAGGAGTCAGAGAACTGTCATGCAATAAAGGGGGCCGTGTGATTTCTTTTTTCAGAGTCTCGTTAACCAGTGTGTGGGATCAGAAGCACAGTTTGTGACTGGTCAGTGAGTTTAACTTCAGTGTTAACCACCAGTATGGGGAGCATCTGCTCTCCCTTTTTTCAGCCTGCTCTGACCTTGGCATTTTCAGTGAGGACTGCCCCAGGCACACTAGGTCACACTAAGCACTGAAGATAAATTAACAGAATGTTTTTGATGATCAAGTTGTATGAAATCAACTGAACTCCTTTGTTTTCTTTCATCTGAGCGGAGTTTCTGGTTTTCCAACGTGATATGATCTCCCAGCTGGAACAAGGGGAAGAGCCATGGGTCCCAGAGCTCCAGGGTTCAGAGGAAAGAGAGATCCTGAGATCTCCCCGCACAGATGAGGAAACATTAAACCAACTCAGAATCTGTAAGTGCCTGAAGGAAACATCTAGGATGCCCTACAAAGCTCTTGGGAAGTCTCTCAGTTCATTATTGTCCATAGCAGGGGTCGCATCCACAGGGTAAATATAGCTCAAGGCTTCCTATAGATGCTAGCAGACACCGGGCAGTAGCTTTCTCCCTTCCCCCTGTGAAGTTGGATGGGATGTGAAGGCTGAATTGATCCCCTCCTCTCTCCTGTTGGGGGGAGCTGAGTTCCTGATTTTTATTTGTCCTCTCTCCAGCACTTGTTTTGGTTTGGCCTTCCCCTTTCCATCCCTGTTTGAGGTTTCTGTCTCTATCACAGCAGGTGATGCAATGACGTGTGAGGTTCAGCACAGACCAGAAAAAGAGCAGGGAAACCAGCCAGGGGAGAAAATGGATAAATTTATTTCCTGTCAGGGAACTCAGAAGGGCCTTAAGGAAACCAGAATACAGCAGGAAATCTGCAGGGAAAAGCAAAAAAAATACATGTGCTGAGTGTGGGAAAAACTTCACTTACAGATCAGGCCTTTCTCAACATCAGAGAATCCACACAGGGGAGAGGCCCTGTGAATGCAATGAGTGCGGGAAAACTTTCAGTCGCAGCTCGCACCTTATTGGGCATCAGAGAATCCACACAGGGAAGAGATCCTATCATAGAATCCTAGCTTATAAGGGTTGGAAAGGACCTCAAGAGATCATCTAGTCCAACCCACTGCTCAAAGCAGGACCAATTCCCAAATGGTTCCCTCAAGGATTGAACTTACAACCCTGGGTTTAGTAGGCCAATGCTCAAACCACTGAGCTATCCTCTCCCTCCTGAATGCAGTGAGTGCGGGAAAACTTTCAGTCGCAGCTCACACCTTATTCGGCATCAGAGAATCCACACACAGGAGGGGTCCTATGAATGCAGTGAGTGCGGGAAAACCTTCAATCGCAGCTCTCACCTTATTCAGCATCAGAGAATCCACACGAGCAAGAAGCCCCGCGAATGCCATCAGCAGGCCTGCACAACTCGTAAAGTGGTGATGTAGAGAAATCTCTGTATTAACTATCTCTATAAATCTTTATAACGTTGCATTGTGTTATTTTGTATTAAGTATCTTTATCTTTATGACATTGCATCCGGCATGATGTTATTTTGTAATTCATATGACTTGGCATTGTGCCTCTCTATTTTCATACAACTTTGTATTAGATCCCTATATAGAGAATTGGTAGAAAACTTTGTATCAAATGTTATAGCCCCTAAGGATAGTATAGTTAAAGTAAAAGAAAACATGTGCCTTTTTGCTAGAAGTAGAATAAGATCTTCCCCCGCACTCTGTAATCAATTGCTCTATTGACTGAATGAGGTGTGAATGAGTGAGGCTTGGAAGACACCCACCTCCAGACAGCTACAACAGTTGAAGAGGGAATGGGAGCCAGAGCAAAGGACAATACAACTTGTCAAGTGGGCCCAATAAAGAAGAGCAGACATATTGATGGCCTCAGGGATTAGAAGCAAGCACCTTCTTTAGAAAACACCCTCTTTGAGCAGCATTGGGACAACACCCAGAGAAAAGCAGCACAAAGACCAACGGACCCAGACCCAGATTTTGAATCTGGTCTAGATTTGCATAAGAGGGAAGCTGCTATAAATGCGAGGTGTCTTGCAGAAGGACCCCGGATCTCGTCTTGTCACCATCGGACCATCGATTTCGATCGGTAGAAGTCCGGCTCCACCCCTCCCCCATCTAACTCACCTGGCCAGTGCAGTTAAGGGGAGCAACTAGTTGGTAACAACAGCAAGACGGAGTGTGTTTATGTCTGTGTGTGTGCGTGAATGCATGACTGTGATATATATCTCATGTGCATATCATAGAGTATTAATTGATACCTGTATTACTAATAAATGTGGCATTTTGCCTTAATCCCCCTGAAAAGTTCCTGTACAGTACTTTGAGTAAAACAGCGAGGGCCACAATACTCCAAAGAAAACAGCTGAGGACCGAAACCCCCCGGCCCTGCGGAAACACCCCCCACTCAGGACCTCCCAGCCTGGCGGAAACACCCCGCCCAGCCCTGCAGAAACAAACCCTCCTTCCCCAGCGCCGCCCCACCAAAACAGCTGTGGGTCAAAAAGGAAGGTTGGTGGTGGGGAGGTGTTACTTGATGTTAAATCAACCAGGGACTCCCAGCCAAAGAGGTGGCTGGGAGCCCTCAGGGTCAAATTAAAGGGCCTGGGGCTCTGACGACTGGGGGAACCCGGAGCTTTTCAGGGCTGGGGGCAGGGATTTAAAGGTCCCAGAGCTCCTGCTGCTGAGGGGAGCCTGAGCCCTTGAAATCCCAGCCTCACTCCATCCCCTGGAGCTGCCGCCAGGATTCAAAGGGCTCTGTGCTGCCTGCAGCCACAGGGATCCCTGAGCCCTTTAAATCTCAGCTGCTGCCGGGATTCAAAGGGCTCTGGGCTGCCCGTGGCGGTGGGGAGACCTGAGACCTTTAAACCTCAGCTGCGGCCGGGAATCTCTGCGAGCAGCCCAGAGCCCTTTGAATCCCGGCCGTGGCTGGCAGGCCGGCTTTAGGAAGTGCGGGGCCCCGCAGGGATGACTGGGGAAAAAAAAGCCTTTCAGTTCTTAACAACCGGTTCCCTATAAAAAGTTCTGCCACAGTATGTATTTTTTGTACCAGTAGGGTTACCATACGTCCGTATTTTCCTCCCAGATGGCGATTTAAGAACCAAAAAGCCTGACATGTCCGGGAAAGTACAGATGTATGTTAACCCTACCTAAAAGTTCTTTTTTAAAAAGATGGGTCTGAACTAGAAATGAGCTCTGCCACTCCCTTAGGGTGTGCTAGGGTGCACATGTGTGGGTCCCAGCTGCTCCCTGCCCATCTCATTGAAGCAGGTGTGCAGGGTTACTTCCCTCGGAACTGCAGGGCACCAGTGAACATGGGGCTGGCTGGAGGTGGGGGAGGGGGAGGATGCGAGAGGTAGGGTCTGGCTGCAGGCTGGGCAAGGGGTGTGGGGCAGGCTGGAGACAAGAGGTGTGGGGTGGGCTGGCTGGCTTCAGGCAGGGCCACAGGGAGGGTGCTGCATGGGTTGGCAGGGCTGGAGACAAAGGAGTGTGGGACTGGCTGGCTTCAGGCAGCGGGGTGCGGCAGGGGTTGGCTGGAGACGGGTTGGTGCAGGGCTGAAGGCAAGGCAGGGGGTACGGGGTTGGCTGGAGACAGGGCAGGGGGTGCAGGGCTGGTGCGGGCAGGGCAGGCAGTGTGGCAGGGGCTGGCTGGAGACAGGGAAGGGGGTGCAGGGCTGGCTGGAGACAGGGGTTGGTGCAGGGCTGAAGGCAAGGCAGGGGGTGTGGGGCTGGCTGGAGATGGGCAGGCTGCAGGCAGGAACTGGTGCAAGCAGGGCAGGAGGTGCGGGGCTGGTGCGGGCAGGGGTGCAGCAGGGGCTGGCTGGGGATGGGCTGGCTGCAGGCAGGGCAGGGGGTGCAGGTACAGGGGGTACAGCCCATCCTCTATGGTGAGTGCCTCCTTCTCCTCCTCCTCCTCCCCCCTCTCCCACTAGGGTAGCAGCAGCAGCCTGGGGCTTGGGGGCTATTTCAAGGGCCCGAGGCGCCCCTGCTTCCACTGCCCCAGCTCTGTAAATAGCCGCGGGAACCCTGGGGAAGCGGCGGGGCTCCAGTGGCTATTTAAAGGGCCGGGGAGGTAGAAGCAATGGGAGTCCTGGACTTTTTAAATAGCCCCCAGAGCCCCGCAGCCATACCCCAGGGCTCCAGCAGCAGGGCTCTAGTGGCAATTTAAAGGGCCTGGGCTTCCAGCCCCTGCTGGGAGCCCCAGGCCTTTTAAATTGCCCCCTGGGGAAACTGGGCCACCCTGGTACAGCGCACTGGCTTTTGCTGGTACTGGGGCTTGGGTGCGGGGTCCTCTTAGGAGCGAGGCCGATTCAAGGGAATTGGTTAAATTGGCCTAAAGCCGGCCCTGGTGGCTGGGATTTAAAGAGCTCTGAGCTCCCCGCCCGCCTGCCCAGAGCCCTATAAATCCTGGCTGCGGCTGAGATTTAAAGAGCTCTGGGCTCCCTGCGGCTGCGGGCAGCTCAGAACCTTTTGAATCCCGGCCGCGGCTGAACTTTAAAGGGGTTTGGATTCCCCGCGGCTACGGGCAGCCCAGAGCCCTTTGATTCCCGGCTGCGGGACGCACAGTGAGACTTCACGGGCCGCACGTTGCCCGTGGGCCGTATGTTGTACAGGCCTGGCATGGAGGGGCAAAATAGGTAAGAAATTTCCGTGGCCTGTCACTAGCAAATAGTAGCCACCATGGATCCTGCCAGAGGTGGCTACATCTTAGCACTGTGGGAAGCAACCCTTCACAGAGACCATTTGTCTTGTGGTTTGGGATACTTCTCAAGACATGCTGCACTCAGAGTGACCCCCTCATCCTGTGCCAGCTGGAGAAAAGAAAAGGGGCCAGCCAACTCTCCCACTACCAGCTGCGAACCACTGATCCCCAAACAGGGGGAGGCCTCTGGCTTTGATGTGTATTAAATATCAGGCTGGTCTCTTTCTTTGGCAAATATCTAACAGAGCTAAAAGAGGGAACAAATGATCCTCAAAGGAGAGGGGAAAGACAATCACTGGGAAATGTAATCCCCTGCAACATCCAGAATGGAGAGCGACTCAGGGCAACAGGTTCCCCCGAAGGAAGAAGTTTTTGGGATTTAGAAACATAAGGAACAGCACAAAACTTGAGAGGATTGTTAATTGACATTTGATAATGACACAGAGGGAAAACCTGAGCTTTCAGATCAGTGTTCAGAAATGAAAGACAAAGGGTGGAAATCAGAGATTTTGGATCCATTTTGCAAATTATAGAGAGGAAAGTGGAAAATCAGAGGGATTTTATATCAGTTGTTGATAGGAGGTAAAATCTGAGTGTTTCACATGAATACTTGGTAAATGAATAAAGAGGAAATGGGCAACATTTGCAAACATTTTGTGTTCAATAATCTGAGAAAAGGTGTAAATCTGAGATTTTCTTATTATTTTATAATTAGAGACAGGAAAATCTCAGGGCATATTCAATTAGAAATAGACAACTAGAGAGAAGTGGGGCAAATGTTTAGGTTATTTTATTTGAATCTTTGAGATTTGCAAAGAAATTGTGTCACAAACTGCATATTTGATAACATGAGAGGAAAACACCAAGATCTGAGGGGAGAGAGTCACTTTCCTGTCAGGGCCCAGTGCTCCCTCCCCCTCCCCCTCCGGGGTCTCTCACTCACTGGGGGCTCCAGGCGGGGCTGGTGCGGTCAGAGCCTGGGGCTGCCTAGGGGGCAGGTCCCAGCTGGAGAAAGCCCCCCCCACCCCGGCCAGGATAGGAATGTGCTACTGGTAGCAGCCTGGGGCTGGACCCTCTCTATGGGGGACACTTGCTCCCCCCTCCCCTTCCTGGCCCTTCCCACGCCCTGTTGCCAGCAGAGAGTGGCCCCCCCAGCCCAACCCAGAGGTGTCCCTGTCTCAGGCCCCCCCCAGCCTCTGCCCAGTTCAGAAATCACTCGGGGGAACCATTTCCCACCTACACAAGGACAAATCACTGCAGGTGAAAATGGGGAGAAACACCCCAAACCTGAGATCTGAACTGGCCATTGGCAAAGGGGAGAGAAAATGGGGCACAATGGGGGGAGGGGAACAGGGAACTTCTCAGGGGTTTGAGGGAAGGGGGTGTCAGCCTGGATGTTGCTTGTTGCTCTCTAGGGAGAAAGGGGGCAGGACAGGAGAGGAGGGGGATCTCCACGGAGGGGGCAGTGGTAATTCCGAGGGGATCTCAGCCCTCCCTTTTTCTCCCCGCTCCTCAGGGGTCACCTGCTCTTCTCCCCTCGCCCCCCGGCCATGTCTCGGCTGCACAGACATTTTCCATCCATCCCTTTCCCAGGTCTCCCCCCTCCGCAGCCCCTGCCCGACCCCACGCAGGGGCTGCTAGGTGTAATGCATGTTCAGTAGGGATTTCTCCCCTACTAATGCTGGGGTGTCCTTCTCCTATAGGTTAGTCTACTAATGATCTCCTCTTGGTGCCATGTGTGTCAGTTCATTGCCATGGCACTCGTGTGCTTAGACATCTGAGGATGCTCTACAGAAAAGCTCCTTGAGTGAGGTGATCCACAGGGAGTAGCTCAAAGCTCCAAAGTGCCTGGCCAGGGGCAGGACATTGGCACAGCAAGGGCGGGGTGTGGCAGTGACATCACAAAGGCCTTTTGCAGGACCTCACACTATTGGTCAAAGACTATTGGTGAGCAGGTGGTGACCTCACAGAGAGATCCTGACATCAGTCAGGGGCCAGGGGCTAGGGAAACCTCAGAGACCCCTGTGGCTTTGCTTCAGCAAGTCTCCTTCTCCAGGTCTCTGTCTGAGGACTGAGAGAGTATTCGGGTTCACGGACGTGAGCGCCAGGAGAAACCTCTTTCCAGTTTTCTCCTTTCCTTGTAGTGATTTTACTAGAAAACAGCCGTCCCTGTTTAGAAGGTAAGAGCCTCCTGGAGGTGTGAAACCTGTTCAGTCTGATCCATCTGGTGAGAGTTGAATTCTAGGCATGGAAAACATGAGCTTAAGGAGGCAGAATTTTATTCCGCACCTGGGATTTTGTCCCTTAGAATCATGGGGACATTAGGGTTTGTCCTTTGTGTTTCACCTTTTCCTCCATCCACCTGTCCCTCCCTCCTTTCTCTTCATCTCTTCTTTTGTCCTTTCTCCTGTTCCCCTCCCAACACCAGGACGAGTGTGTGCGTGTGTGTTGCGGGGGAGTGCTCTGCAGCTCTCACTGTGGGAGTTCCACCCAAAAATGTGAGGCTGAAATAGTGCTCAGGCAGTCAGGGCTGGATTAACCTTTTGTTGGCCCTGGCACCAAACATATTTGGGGGCCCCAGTGTAGTAACTGTGGGCTCCGAGTGTGGGCCTGGTGGGGCAGTGCCATTGGTGCCTTCGTATACCCGGTACTGAACCTCAGAGACATTTTTCATTTTGATCACACACCTCTCCATGACTATATGCATTGCCATACACAGCTCCCTCAGCCCGCGGGTTTTCTTATTGAGCTGTACACCCATGTGGGTTTACCAGTGTCCACAGTGAGCAGAACTTTCATAGTGACCAAGGAAACTCCCCACAGATTTATCTCTTTCCTCATTCAGACCTTCTCTAGCCACGTCTCCAGTACCCCCCATGTCACCAGTCACTGCATGTGGTCCTAGTCTCAGCTCAAAGTCCTAAAGCCAGCAGACACCTGATCATTTCTGACAGATCCCTCCCTCAGCCCCCATCCTGCCATGTGAGCAAGCCACCTGCAAACACCATTTCCCCAAAGTGAGGACTTAGCCCTTGGGAATCTGAAGACACCAGCGTCTCTCCCTCTGCTCCCATCTACATGCTAGTCTGCTACCTGGTCACCACCACCTCTCCCCATACTTGTTTCCTTTCTACTTTGGACATGCTCCCAACCAGCTGGAAGCTCCCTCTGCAAGCCTGACCTGCTCCCGCCTTCCCTGCTCCCCCGACATTCCTTTCCTACTGGTGACCTCTGTTCCTTGAGGTTAACTCCAGTGTCTTTAGGAGCTCTAGCTTAATGGCCCCAGGAGTCATAGAGCCACTTGTAGTTTCTCTAGCTACAGCCATGGGGCAACTGCCAGAGGCCAGCCTTAGACAGCTGCAGCTACTAGCCGCAGGAGCGGAGGCAATGCCAAGGCTGAGCATGCTTGAACCTTGCAAGGGCAGCACTAGGGACTCTAAATCCTCAGCACTGGCCCTAGGCAGCTGCAGACTCTGGAGTTAGGCACTTTCCTCCTCTAGGTTCCTGCATGGTTACAGAACTGCAGTAAAGTGGAACAATTATCAGCTTCTGTGATTGGAAGATGTCTGGATCCATCTAATAAGACCGTCCTACATAAATGAGGAAAGTTGAGGTGCCTTTATTATTCTTTTGTTCCATTCTTTGTTTCTATGGGGAATTTGCCAGTGCAATATCACTGTCTTCCTTTTAAACAAACAAAACTAAAAAAAAAAGTGTAATGGCTGTTGAAAATAGCAATTCCAGCCCTCGTTAGCACTGTGAAGACCCCAACGTTTGTTGCTCAATTTTCTCCTACTTTTTCTACAGTAAATGACAGTGGATCAGCATATTTGATTTGGGAGAAATGAAGTAACAGCTGCCCAAATTGAGCTTGAGCACTCCTGATTTTGAGGTGTTCAGATCTGGAAGGCAGGGGCTAGATTCCCTTTATGAATATTAGATACATCTGGAAAGGAAAAGTCAATTTCTATTTTCATGGCTCAGAAGTGGAATCCTCCTGTCCTGTATCTGAAGCTGTCCAGGTCCAGTAGAGCCTCCCCTTCCTTACTTACCATTTTACCTTCTGGTGGGATCCACATACCTCCCTTGCCCAGCTTCAGATAGAGAGGGGCCCTGTCCAGTTAGTCCACCCAGTTCCATCTTTGGGGGCTGCCAGGCGAGGTCACACCAGCATCCCTAAGCCTGTCTGGGGAAGTCTTCTGAGGGTGCTACCTGGGCCAAAGCCTTCTACTCCTTGGTCACACCTCTTCCCTATTCACAGGTGGCACCCCCTTCTAGCAGCCAGCCAGCCCCCCCAGCCACAGCAAGCTGCAGCACATGGAGTCTCACAGCTTCCCCCCTCCCTTTCCTGTTGATAGCAGCCAAGGGAATGCTGGGAAATGTTCCTTCTCTGCTCCAAGGCAGGGAGCTGGTCAAGGAACTACAGCTCCCAGGGCCCTATGGGGTCTCAGCTCCCCTACTGAATATCCAGGCTGCTCTGAGGCTCCCTTTCTGCAGAGGGGAGGAAGTTACTGTTACAGGTCCCTTCAGAGCTTGGGCCTAGCACTATGGCACCATGTCAAATCCAGTACTGCTCCCAACTCTATCCAGCTCTGCTGCTGGCAGGATCCCTTCCTATTCTTTTTGTTTCTTGCCTCCCCTCCAAGGAGAAGCTCTGCATTGTTCCTGTGTGGGGAATTGAACCCAGGCTGTCTGGGTGAAAGCCAAGAATCCTAACCACTAGACCACATGGGACTTCCATAACACGTTTACATGTTCATATTCAATAACACAATTAAACGTAGCCATTCAAAGTAGCCATTTAAAAGAAGCCATTCAAAAAACTTCAAAAACAGACTTCAAAGAGAAATTGCAGAGTTACAACTGATCTGCAAACTTAACACCATTAATTTGAGCTTGAAGAGGGACTGGGGGTGACTGGCTCACTACAAAAGCAATTTTCCCTCTCTTGGTATTGACACCTCCCTGTCAATTACTTGGAGAGAGCCACATCCACCCTGACTGAATTAGCCTTCAACACTGGTTCTCCCCTTGTATGGTAACTCCCTTTACATCATGTTCCAATATATATTTATGCCTCTATCTGCAATTTTCACTCCATGCATCTGAAGAAGAGGGCTTTTTACCCACGAATGCTTGTGTCCAAATAAATCTGTTAGTTCTTAAGGTGTCACCGGACTCCTCGTTGTTTTGTGAAATAAAAGCAAAATGCACTCTAAGCTGATCTTAACCCTTTCAATGTCCTTACAAACTTAGATGCTTCTCACCACAGGCCGGCTGGTGGCTTTTCAGCCAGGCTCTCCCCTTTCGTCAGCGCTTCAGTTGCTTGGTGTGGGGGTGTCTGTAGATGTAGGTGGACGAGAGAGACAAAGCATGGCAAATGTCTCTGCTTTTATCATGTCCTTTCTTCCCTCTTGGCTTTGCTCCCCCTTCAGAGTCAGGTGAGCATCACTGCGTCTCTCCAAGCAAGTCTGAGCAATTCCCCTGGGGTGTCCTCTTGCAGGTAAGTGATTGCACTGTAGCTCCCTTGCTGAACAATGGCTGTTGATGGGTTGTTTGACACCCTGTCCGGGTGTTGGTTACTTTCCTTGCTGTTGTCACTGGGGAGCTAATATTTGGCTGACTCCCCCACCTTACAGCATAGTGATAACCACACTGCACAATTCTCATAACTTCATATGCATGAATGGTAAACATCTATGGGTAGAGAAATGACTTTCAGCAGATCATATCCTTTCCCCTGATACCTTACAAGGCATGCTCTGTATATAAGATCACGATTATATGAAAATGAGGAATATGGGGGTTACAGCACACTCCCCCAAAGGTACAGAATGTCACACTGAGATTCTATTTTCATTTGTTATGTAACAGCATTAAAGAGATCCAGTGACTGACCAATGGCATTTTCAAGTGCTAAAATGGCAAGCGCTGTTGGTCTCTCATTGGCCATCAGCGACTGAAGATACGGTTTAATGAGCCAGAGCTTCAAGGCGAGGGTGGCTCTGTCCACTGCCTTCCGTTGCGCTGCTGGGCACCAAGTCCCTGGCGGTCAATATGTGAAGCTGGGAGAAGAGAGTGGGGTGGCAAGCGGTGGCAGAACTTTTGCCACCAGGGTCTAGCTGTCTAACTTCCTCTTCGTACTGCTGGGCCCCCGTTGCCTTCAGGTAACACAGGAACTAAGGCAGGAATAGGGTGAGGAAGCAAGTAAAGCCGAGCAAGGAAGGCAAAAGTTAATCTTATCTTCATGGGCAGCTCGCAATGACGTCCTTTTTCTGTGCCACAGCTGACAACAACATCCCAGACAGAAAAGTAACAGGCCAAAAAGAAACCTAGCAGATGCTGAAACAGTTCAGTTGGGAGCGTGCTAGACTAACAGGCTCTTCTATCCTCCTTTATGCACGGGCGGGATGTTTTCTGAGAGTGCAGCAGTTCCTTTAACTGCCACGAGTCCCTCATTTCAGGCTATGCAGCAGGAAAAGACAGCATGGGCTTCTGCACCGAGTTGGCCCACCTGACCTTTC
This sequence comes from Gopherus flavomarginatus, assembly GCF_025201925.1. Taxonomy (NCBI): domain Eukaryota; kingdom Metazoa; phylum Chordata; order Testudines; family Testudinidae; genus Gopherus; species Gopherus flavomarginatus. Next base: position 3,145,493 of record NW_026115085.1, read on the forward strand.
ATTCTTCTCTTGCTCTTTGTCAGCAAGGAGAAGAAAAAGAAGCTCTCCCTCAAGCTGGAGTCACACGGGCGAGGTAAGGACGACTTCCTGAGTGCTGGCTCCAGTCCTCTGCCCTGCCAGCTGACCTATCGAGGGGCTACCACCACATTCTCTAGATTTGTCCATCGGTCTGTGCCAGAGTGAGCAACAACCCAGTAGGTGGAGTTTCTGTAGTGTAGTGGTTATCACATTTGCCTAACACGCAAAAGGTCCCTGGTTCAAAACCAGGCAGAAACATGCTGGCTTTCTTTTCCCAGATCCCCTTGTTATTCAGAAAGGGCACTCCTCCTATTGGCCTGTCCCTGGGATAACTCCAACCCCTGCATGACAGAGGATGCTGACAGCAGTGGAGAAAGCACCTTGGTGTCAGGCTGGAGAACCTAGAGTAGTTAGGCCAGTCACCATTTGGAGGCTTGTGGCTTGGCCACCTCTGCTGTTGGAGGTTGGCCTATAGAGGCTCTCACTTCCTGCTGGGCTCCTTTGCGTGACTGGCCAAAGGAGGAAGTGAGGCAGGAATGGGGCAATAGAGGAAAGTTGAGCTGAGGAAGGCAGGGAAGAAGCTGTGCGGTTAAGTGGGGTTAGTAGAGCACCACCCTTCATTCTGCAAAGCCTGGGAGGTGTGGTTGGCTGCTGGGAGGTAGAATCCTGTGCCTGCCTCTTGGCTTCCCAGGAGTGGCTACTTGCAGCCCAGGAGAAGAAGGGAGGTTCTGGGTGAAAGGAAAACAAGCAAAGCTGAGTCCAAGTGGAGAATGGCGGCTCCTTTATGGCCAACCTGGGGGCATGACTGATGGTTTTAGAGGTGGAGGCTGGGCTGGCTGTGAGCAACTGGGATCCAGGAAACCCCCACCTGCCCTTCTGAGGGCTGAACCCATGGAGGTGCGGTTGGCTGCTGAGAGACAGACCCCTGTGGCTGCCTGTTGGCATCCCAGGGATGGCTACTTGCAGCCCAGGAGAAGCGGGGTTCTGGGGGGAAGGAAAAGCAGCAATGGTGAGGCTGAGTGGGCTCCTTTCTGGCCGAGATGGTGGACTGTGGTGAGTCTGGGAGTTGCCTGTAAGCCATAAGTGGACGTAGTGCAGTGAAAAACTGCTGCTCCATTCTGGCCGACCTGGGGGCGCCATGGATGACTTGGGAGTGGGGGCAGGGCGCTGGCTGTGAGCAAATGGGATCCAGGAAGCCCCAGCCTGCCCCTCCAGGGGCCGAGTCTTCTTCTCTCCTGCCATGGGGAGCCCGACCTTAAGCCTGCCCAGCATGTGCAGCAGCTCGAGCATTAAGCCTTCCTGTGTGCATAACTGAACTACGCCCTAGTGTAATAAGGTGTAAAGTTTAGATTGTGAATTTATCTTTAATTTCCATGGTAATTTACTTTGATCTTTTATTCCTACCACTTATAATCCTTAAAACTCCATCTTTCTGTAGTTAATAAATCTGTTTTATGCTCTACTTAAACTGGTATATTTTGCTTGAAGATCTTGGGAAATCTCAGCTCCATTACAAAGCTGGTTCATGTACTATTCACAGTGAGGGAGGGGTGGACCCTGTGTAATAAACTCACACTGATCAGGCTTCTGATTAAGGCAAGATGGTATGATCCAGGGGTGCAAGGCTGCAGAGCTGTAGGGGGGGCGACTTTCTATCATTAGTGTTATGAGTGGCTGCAGAAGCATTCATGTAATTCAGTTGGCTGTGTCCCTACCTACGGATGTCTGTGTAAGTGCAATATCTGCCAGAGATTCACAGCTTGTCTCAGCATCACATGTGTGAGAGGGAGCCAG